>NW_003307636.1:365643-375384 GCF_000143455.1 Volvox carteri f. nagariensis
AGAGTTCTTTCTTTCCTTCCTTCCTTCCCCCCCCCCCCCCGCCTCCCTCCCTCCCCTGCCTCTATACGCCGTGTACCGTGCCTCCCCCCGTCATGTGTGTATCACCCGGGTTATCCCCCTTCCGTCGTAATCATGTTTTACAACCCCACACACACACACACGCACATCGACCCCAGCTCCCCACACACACACACAGGGAGAATGAAGATGACCTCCCGCGTACCCGCATCAATACCAATACAACGTCCATGGCCCCCTCCCCGGCTTTTACGGACACACCCGCACTTGTGTGCGGAACTTGTAACTTGTAACACACATACATACATACACGCAGCACCTTTCCCCGAACCTCTTTCTTACACCGCAGGCATGCAGGCGCTCGCGTCGCTATTCCCCCGCCTGCGGGCGTTCTCCCTGGGGCCCGCCGGCAGCGATGCTGTGACGGAGGAGGGGGTGGCTGCATTGGCGGACAACTTGACGACACTGACAAGGCTGGAGCTGCAGGTAGCTGCAGGGTTTTAGGGTTGTGTGTTGTGGGAGTGTGCTGGGCGGCAATCTGAGCGGCAGTTGGGGCCCCCCCGGAAGGCTCCTGTCCCCGCGTTCCGTACTGCCGGAACGGGTAACTGTTCGCCTGATCGGTTGGATGTTGTCGGCTATCTACTTTTGAATCCTTGTCGTCATCATTATTATCACCAATATCTCCCCTTTCAATGGGTCGATGTACGGCTGGGGGTCGCATTGCTGCGGCGATGAATCAAAACTCCCGGACTACTTCCATCAGCAAACCCAATGATTAATTTTTTTGTGTTACTTGCAATCGATGTGTTGGATTGTGCTCTGTATGTATCGTGTGTGAAGTGCAAAGAACAAATTCGAAATTCAAATTCAAATTTAATTTAAAAATTGGTTCAGTTCTTGCCAGTGCCAACTTTGATAAACGTGCACAAATGACGTCCCGCATGACCGTAAACCTGCTGTAAATAATGTTTAGCTCCGAAACCGGAGTATAGTAAAATTCTTTATCTGTATTTGGGTTTGATTTCTTCGCACTTTTCTTCGCACTGCTGAATTCTGCCCTACCTGTGATCCCAAGTAAACCCCTTAAAAAGATGGATAACCCTTAAAAAACCCGTATCAACCTAACCCCTAACCCTGTACGACCTCGTACAGGGCTGCAGCCGGCTCCGAAACGAGCGACTGGGTCCTGTGTTGGGCCTTATGGTCGCCCTGCGCTGCCTGGACCTGTCCAACTGCCTAAACCTGATGGTGAGGAAGACGACAACGGGTTGTTGGCGGTTAGCGGTTAGCAGTTAGAACAGTTGGAATGATAAGGGATAACCAGTGTACAATATTATATTATATACAGCTGGTCATTGAAAACGATCGTAAGTGCACTCCACGTTAAAACACGGCGTGGAGCCAAATTGACGGATGATAGGTTTTTATCATCTCTCGGTCGGTTGTATTCCTACCAGAACACAACAGAACACAACAGAACACAACACAACACAACACAACCGGATGGTGGTGTCGGAAGACAACGGAATTGGAAGAACATCGCCAAGGAAGAACGCCTCTCTCCTGTCTCTCTTTCCGTGTAAACCTTAACTAACGGGGATGCAGCCCTCTCACACAAAGCTGAGAGTCATGCAGCCAGTTCCGGAATGGTGCAACGTTGACGCACACGAGTACGCACACGCTTCCAATCGATGACGGGGCGGAGGGGGCGCCAAGGGCCAGAGAGACCGGCGGTCCAGTCGTAGCCCGGGGCAGTGCGACGACACACACACACACACACACACACACACACGGCAATACCATTATGCTTTTGCAAGTATGGACTTCATACTACTGGGGGTGGCAGGATTGACGGGATTGGCAATTGGAGGACGCTGGCGGGCGTCCGTGACGGGGTCTCGCCGTCGCCGTCGGAGCCATGTACCTAGACCTGCTGACAAAACGGCGGGAAGATAGTTCGTTGGAAATCAGTTAGTTCCAACGAACTTATTCATTTGAACCGCGTCAGGCGGGAGCTGAACAAAGATGAAAGCAGCGAATGTGTCAGTTTGAGACCAGATGTAGGAAACAGTGTATAACATGTACAAACATTCTTTTGAGCACTGCCGTACAGAGTACGGTGTACGGGGCACAGTCAGTTTTGGGTTGGATTGGGGGAAATGACGTAAAAATGTACGGCACCGTTTGCTTTGCAGGACTCTACGTTGTCGTACTTGACCTCGCTCTCCAACCTGACGAACTTGCGGTTGCGGGGCTGCTGGAAGGTGTGTGTGGTGGGGGTGGGGTAGTGTGTGGTGGGGGTGGGCAACTGTGCGGGTGGGGGTGGGTCAGTTCCGGACGCTGTGTGCACTTGCTGTGGAGCTTTCCCCTTAGGGTTTGTGAGTCTGTTTGTCTGTAGATGCCCACCGTAGGGAATCCTGAACGAGCATCTACTGTAAGGAAAGAAGAGTGTGTAAATGCATGTGTGTATGTATGCATGTCGTTATGTACTCAGCTGGCTAAACAATCCGGCCTACAATCATTCCGTACAATCACTCGGGCCTTCCTAACCCCGAATCCCCTTCCTATGCTAAACTCGTCACGACGTCGCATGATGGACTGAATGTACGATTGATTTGATCGATCGATCGATAATCGATATTCGACCACAGATCAGTGGTACGGGTTTGGGTGTGCTCCAACCGCCCCTCCTCCGTCTCCAGCGGTTGGACCTCTCGGACTGCCGTACAACTGACGAAGGGCTACACCAGGTGTGTGTGTTTCTGTTGTCACGGCACATCACATCACATCACATCACATCACACAAACATACATACAAACAGACGTACACATGAAAGGTGTGTATGTATGTGTGTGTATGAAGGTGAAGGTTGCAAGTATCTGACCGGGCCTGACGACACTGGCCACAGAGGGGCTGCTGCCTGCTGCCCCAACGGAAAAACCACCTAAGCTCTCTCCGCGGACGGATGTGCGCGAGGGGCCTCTGTCCCCTGCTAAGCAGTATGGAGAGCCGCAGGTCCGCTAACTCCGCTCTCCTTCCCCCCGGGGGGGTGGGGGTGGGAGAGGCGTCGCACGCGCGCGTTAATGTTTTATATCCCCTCGAGGGTCACGTGCGGGAAAGGGGAGTGCAGTTAAGAGCGGTGAGAGTGTGTATTTATGTACGTATGTATGTATGTATGTATGTATGTATGTATGTATGTATGTATGTATGTATGTATGTATGTATGTATGTATGTATGTATGTATGTATGTATGTATGTATGTATGTATGTATGTATGTATGTATGTATGTATGTATGTATGTATGTATGTATGTGTATTGAGCACAATAATATTCAAACACGCTACTAACGAATATTGACAATGTGCACATGCAACCATATCAACTTATCAATTCACGGATTCGGGCCTCTCATGCCTTACCTGTACTGTACTGTACTGTACTGTACTGCGCATTGCTCCGACTTGGCTGGAAAGCGTCCATCAGTCAAACTAAACACCGGACGTGAGCCAAGCGCAGGTCGCCCGTCTGACGTGTCTCACGGAGCTGCAGCTGGTGCGGTGCTGGGGGGTTCGAGCCCCGGGTCTGTCCGCCCTCTCCCGTCTCACGCGGCTGGCGACCCTTGACTTGGCCTCCACCAACACGGACGATGCCGGCGTGGTGCAGGTACCGGGGCGTGGGTGTGGGGGGGGTTGCGGCTGGTTGGTAGCGGGTGGGTTGCGGAGGGAATTGGGGATGGGGGAGTCCTGCGAAGGCAGTGACACACACACACACACACACACACACACACACCGCCCCAGTGTGGGCATGTGTTGGGACGGAATACCTTGGGGTCGGGAGCCATGTATATTATACATATATACATATATACATATATACATATATACATATATACATATATACATATATACATATATACATATATACATATATATACATCATTGCCCCCGGGAGATCCCGGGATCGATACCCATTAGGGTCAAAGTCCTTCCGATGGTGGAAGGCATTGTGCCCCTAGTTGATGGACGGTGGTGACCTGGGATAAAGTTAACCTGCGAGCCGACCAGGAACGGAGTTGGGCCGCTGTCGACCCGGCAGATTCCGTTGGTTGCCGGTGGTGGGTGCGGAACCTGAGCGATCCACTGAGAAGTTGACTAGGGGGGGTGGATGAGGGTGCCCCGAAATACCGGAGAAGGCAGGGTTTCGCAAGGTAGCTGCCACGGGCGAAGATACACCCCCCTGTTCACACATCATACATATATATGTATTTGTATTCTGTATATATGTAAGAATTAGTGTATAATCGTTGAGCTTGGCCGTTGGCGTGGTGGATATAAATGCCTGCCCTCCTTCTTTTAAGTTTTTGGTTGCCCCCCTCCCGATGTTTCATCCTGATTTTTCGTTTCCTTCTTCTGTGCGCTGTTCAGATGGTTCGAGGCCTGGGTTCGAGTCTCACTGATCTCAATTTGGCCTCCTCCCTCATCAGCCACGTGGGAGTGGCGGCGCTGGCAGAGGCGCTCCCTCGACTTCGCCGCCTCAACTTGAGCAAGTGCAGCCCGGGGGGCGGATTGGGTAGGTGGGGTGGGGTGGGGCGGGGGGCGGGGCGGGGTGGGGCGGGGCGGGGCGGGGTGGGGTGGGGTGAGGTGAGGTGAGGTGAGGTGAGGTGAGGTGAGGTGAGGTGAGGTGAGGTGAGGTGAGGTGAGGTGAGGTGAGGTGAGGTGAGGTGAGGTGAGGTGAGGTGAGGTGAGGTGAGGTGAGGTGAGGTGAGGTGAGGTGAGGTGAGGTAGTAGGGTCGGGTAGTAGGGTCGGGTAGTAGGGTGTGTGTGTGTGTGTATCAGAAAAACACATCAAGGTTGAGGGGGTGTATCAGAAAAACACATCAAGGTTGAGGGGGTTGAGGGGGTAGAGGGGGGCCCGCGGCCCCAGGAAGCTTCGGATGAGTGATTTGGAGGGCTTTAGGAAGGATATGGTACTGCAAGCTGCCCGCCCTGATCCTGGAATAAGGTCTCTGAAATAAAATCGCCTCCAGATCGGGGAAATTCCCAGCCCCCCTTTCCCCCTTGCACCACCGCTCGCACCACTCGCCCCTGGTGCATCTTTTCCCACCTAACCCCCCCGGGATGACCAATCCTGGACTTGTATGTAGGTGTGGATGATAAGGCCCTTCAGCACCTGACCCGCCTTTCCTGCCTGCGCCGACTTCACTTGAGGAATTGCCGTAACGTCAGCGACGTCGCCGTACGGCAGCTGGCGGCGAAGTTGCCACGTCTGCAGCATTTTGAGCTCAATGGCTGTTGGGGCGTCGCGATGAATACAATGGACGAGCTGTACGGCAGGCCCAAGGCGGAGTGGCGGCGGGCAGATGACGTGGCGCGTTGCGGGGAGGCGGCGGCGGGTGGCAGCTGTTGGGATTGTGTGGAGGAGGAGGGGAATGACGTGGAGGTTTTCGGATGGGCGGCGTCGCGACAAGGATGATGCTGCGAGAGGTGTTTATTCACGGCGAAATTCTATTTTGATGGATTTCCGAGGCGTTTGTTTTGCCTGTGTGTTGCTTTTGTGTTTATATCCAGTTCCTGTCTCTGATCATTTTTTCTTTTGCGGATTCCGGCGCTGCAATGCCGCAAAAAGCCGCCCAAGTGCTTGGTACAGCGCAAGTGGTTTACCGGTAACTTGGCTGGTGCTTATTGTGCGTCGGCTTATTTTTGCAATATGCATGGAGGACGTCGTGAGTGCGGACATGTATATGTCTTCGACGAACTGTAGCTGTTTGCAAACATAAGAAAGAGGAGGCTATGATTTGACTGACGTGTGGGTGTTGGTTAAGCTGTAGGCAAAGCTGTGTACATACGTTGTAGGCTTCTGGGTTAACTGGTTGAAGGAATTATGAATATGTGCGAGGCCAGTTCAAGCGATGGGATACTTTGATTAGGGAAAGCCCTTAGACCCGCCGACGGTTGCTCTCGAAATGGCGTCCGTACATATGAAGGATATATGGCCCTTTTTAAACATATCGATGTTTCCAGATGGGACCCTGTATATCTGTATACTTTTTGCTCTTTTTTATATTGTACACTGTTACAATTGCTATCTGCAGCGCAGCAAACTGCTCGGCTATTACAAACCCGGCGCAAGTAGGTTTGGAAAAGGGCCACCGGAGGTTTCGTAAGAACTTGGTTTTGTGTTGTAACATACTCGATATGCTGATGCACAAAACCAGCGGACTAAGCATCGCTCATCGCCAACGTCGGGTGGTTTATGGAGGTTGGCCGCTCGGGTCCCACAGCCGGTGGAGCAGGCTTGGGTCCGTTAAGGCCAACAAAAGCGATACGTAGGTCATTGCTAGGATTTACCGTGAAACACCAGTTCAGCAAGTATATTCCTGTGTGTTCCTTTCCTTTTTTGTTTGCGCATGGTGGTCTTCTTCTTGCCGCTGTCATATGAAAGAGGAAGGCGGGAATTGAACAGATAGATTCGTCTGTGTGTCCTAACGACATCCAAAATTTAAACCTTGCTTGCTGCAGGCAAATCTCTACCAGCGTGCAGCCACCGGCAGCTTCTCCAGCAATCCCCCAGGAAGCACCAACAACACTTCCTCAAGCGCCAATAGCATACCGGTCAATTGCCTCGCTATCTTCAGTAGCGTCCTTGTCTTCGCTCGATGACTACCAGGATGAGACTGCCAGCTTCCGTTTCCTGCCTTCTCAGCTTGAAGTCTTCAACGGCTTGGCGATTAGCATGCAGAACTGCAGCCGCGGCCTTGCAGCCCTGGCGTTCGGGAGCGTTGTCATGGACGCCTTCGAGGTGGGCTCCATGTGCACACCCCGCTCACATCTCAACAAATAGCTGCCCTTCCCTTTCGCAACAGCCAAACTGCAAACTTCCCTTCTGCCACCCACTCACACACGTTCCTCTCCTAGGACATGAAGGGCAGTGGGGCCGCACAATGCGGGGCCGCGCATAACTCCATGGCTGCGTCTCCGTCCTGAACACCACACAGCGTTGCTGCCATCGGCCGAGGCAACAGAAACGCGAGTCAATGATGCTAAAGCTTCCAGTCTTTCAGCCAACTCTCCCACTCATAATCTTTCATGTAACACGTTGACCTTGTTTTCGCCCTTGCAGCTGAAATCGATTATAGCACCGCTGCTATTGCGTTGGGTTCACATACACCTCCGTGTCCGAAACACACATACGTACACACGTACATACATACACACATACATACATGCATACATATAAACACACAGGCATTACCCCCGCCGGTATCCTCCACCCAGCCTATCAGACACGCCATTCCTACCGCGTACCCGGGTACCTTGGTCGCTTCCTGCCGAACCCGCTTTTTCCCGCCACTCCCGCCCCTCCGTCCCCCGACTTCGGCGGGGCCCTATAACCCCGTGCCCAGGTCGTCGAGCATGCACATCAACACGTAGAGCATGCCGTACAGCATGCCGTACAGGCGGCGGTGGAAACCGGGGCGTCTGTTGCGACCGCGCACGGTAGCCAGCCCCTGGCAGGCGGACTCGGACTTCTCCAGGTCCGTGTCGATGTGTACGTCATGTCGTGTCGTACATCCGCCGTACCCATCTGCACCGCAGAATAGTTGTCTGTGTATATACGGGAAGGCTGTTGTTGCGTTTACGGTTTTTATTTCGGCTCTTAATGAGTTAAAGTTTTTGGTTGGATGTAAAACGCTTGTGTACGGCACCCCGCATATACACGCACGAACTTCATACACACGCACGCACGCGCTTCCGTGTGTTTTTCCCCCCCCCTCTCTTCTTGCCACTCCTTTCCTCCTTCCCTCCTACCCGCTCGCACGGCATGGGGTTTCGCTTCCAGCATGTGAATATGAAACCCCTCGCCCCCTCCGGGTTGCCAACTCCCCCCCCCTCCCCCTGCAGGAGGTCGTACATTCCGTGTCACTAACAGACGTGGCTTTCTGTGTCAATGAAATTATTCCGGCGTTACTCATTGCGTATGCAGCAGGTGGGTTTCGGGGGGGAGTTCGGGTGTGTGTGGTGGGGGGGAGAAGATGGAAATGGAGGAGAGTGGGGGAGAGGTGGCGTTGTGTGGCCAGGCAGGTGTCAGATGCAGCACCGCCTTGTTTCTGCATCCTGTGACATGGGGTTCTTCCCCTAAAGGGGAACTTTAGTTCATCCCCTTTGGGGGAACTTAGGAACTAAAGGAATTTAGGAAATAAAGGGGACGGAGTCCCCTTTAGGGGAAGAAGGGGTTCCCTACGGAAACAAATGTCAAATGGGTTTTTTAAAGCTGCTTCAGGATGCAAGGACACCCCCTCACGGCGTTGTGTTGTTGCTGTTGTTGTAGTGAAGTGTAGTGATGTGTATCATCGTCTCTCGGTGCATCGCTGTGAATTTGGAGTCTTTAGTAAGCAGCTACAAGAACAGTAAGCGAACTCTAATCCTTGTTGCTGCTCCTCCTCCTCTTGCTGCTGCTGCTGGTGGTGGTGCTGGTGGTGGTGCTGGTGGTGGTGGTGGTGGTGCTGTTCCCCCTCCCTCCTCCCCCTCCTCCCCCTCCTCCCCCCCTCAGTTCCCTTTCAGCAGCTGTCACAGAACCCGGATGAGCCCCACATGGCCCTGGCGCTCAAGGTGGGTGCGGCATGTATGTATGTATGTGTGTCGTTACAGGGTGGTTCAGCTTCACCAGCGGCCCCCTTTCCCGAGGCAGTTCCCTGCTCTTCCCTGCTAGAGGGGCACCCTAATCCATTCACCCCATCCGACTTCAGAATGTATTCGTTGGGTTCAGCAACTCACCACCAGAATCCAACCAAATCTAGCGGTTCAACGGCGCCTCAACTTAGTTCCTGGTCAGCTCGCATGTATGTATGTATGTATGTATGTATGTATGTATGTATGTCCCCTGTGTATCTGTACATCTGCCACTCCTTTCCTCGTCCCGCCACCACCACCGCCGCCACCACCATTACCCACCCGCAGCAGCAGCAACCCCCCGTACTTATCTCCGGCGCCCCCCCCCTCCCCCCAAGCACCGCCACACACGCACAGGGAGTGGGTCGCCTGAGCGTCACGCTCCAACAGCTAGCCTGGACCAGCGGCAGTGTGGCGGTGGTGCTGCTGCTCACGGCGGCCGCGGAGTACCCGCCCATAGTGGGGTGGGCCTCCTGGTCGTGTCTGGCGCTGTCAAGTGAGCGAAACCCCGCTCCACCCCCTTTCCCCCTTTCCCCTCTTCCTGGGGGGGTTGGGGATTATTGTGTGTGTATGTGTGCGTGTGTGGCTCTAGATTTTGGATGGTGTGGAGGTTATGGAGGGGAGGGGTTTGAACTTTAAATCATCGCACATGTTCCATCAATTATGTTTGCCAATCTGCTCCTTTTCCACCCAACTAACCAACTAACCAACCAACTAACAAATCAACCAACTAACTAACAAACCCCCAGTGGCCCGCGGTGCCGCCCTGTGGTGGGTTATCGCCCAGCACACCACCAGCGGGGCGGAGGTGGCCCGTACCTTGGCGGAGCTCAGGGGGCTCCAGGGGGGGCGTGAGGCCGAACAGATGAACGTGCTGGACAGGGCGGCCAGTTGGCTGGCGCTGGGGGTGCTGCTGCAGGTGGGAGGGGGAGAGGGGGGTGACGGGGGAATTATTTCATACGCCAAGGCAACGAAAACAACTGGAGGGGTGAGGGAGGTGTGTGTATGTGTATTGTATGTATGTGTGTTAGGCATGCATAAATACATACA
>NW_003307636.1:376487-378665 GCF_000143455.1 Volvox carteri f. nagariensis
GGGGATGTGGGGGATGTGGGGATGTGGGGGATGTGGGGATGTGGGGATGTGGGGATGTGGGGGATGTGGGGATGTGGGGGATGTGGGGATGTGGGGATGTGGTTGAATGACGGGTGTTGAGCGTTGGTGTTGATGGGGGTGTGAGTGAGTGTGGGGTGTGTGTACGGCAAGGGCATGAAGGCCTCTGGAGTTAGTGGATAGGATGGCTGCAGAGGGAGATGCACTGTGCTGCTCCTTTTACCTGGTGCTTGGGGTTTGTTTCAGATGGGTAGTTATTTGGAGGTTTGTCAGTTGGACGACATTTGTTAGCTAGTTAGTTGGCAATGCCGTTTGTTTCTTTTGTTGTAATCCCCTCTTTTTTGTTACCTCCTCCCCCCCCTGGCCCCCCCGCATTTCCCCCTTCTTTTGTCCCCTCCCACCGGCATGTGGCTGCGTACGACACTACTGCTGCAACTGCATTCGGTTGTTGCTCATGCGGTTGCTACTGTCCTAGGTGCTGGCGACGTTGGCGTTAGGTGAGGCGGGCCGGTGGTTGACCAGTTCAGGTAACCGACTTGTGGTTGGCGGTTGGCCGTTGATCATTACAGTGCTGGGACCAGACATTGGCAAACAGGGTATCCATGGTTTCGGGAACGGGTCTAGTTCTGTCTTCCAGTACAATTTCTGTTACAAGGCCGCGGAATGGAAATGCGTTTTTTGCAATAGTTTGACATTCGTGTACGGCGGATGGTCGTATTTCTGCAAGCCGGCCGGCTTCGAGACCTCAATTTCTGTTTTCGGGAGTTTCGGGTCGTACGGAAACTCCCGAAGCGTTTGCCGATGTCTGGCTGGGACGTGTGATTTAGGGATGGTGACGTTGTCGTCGTACACGGTGGTTGTGTCTGTACGGCATTTCTTCACGGCTTATCTACATTACGAAGATCTTCTCCCCTCTTTTCCCGCCGTCTCCCCCCCCATTCCCCCCTCCGCCGTCTGAAACCCATTTCACCCTTTTCTTAGTCCTGGTACGGCGTGTCTTATTGCCTGCCCCAATCTCAATTTAGTACCTCTATCCGTACACTCTTCCTCCGTACAGTTTCATTTATTCCATTTTATACTCTTATGAAGCGTGTCTATTGTTTCAGACGGTCGTGCATCCGTCCCTTGTAGGGCTTGAGGGGGTCGGGGGAGCCCTCACCTCACCTCACCCCACCTCACCTCACCTTAACCTCAGAGAGGGCATTTCCGTCCCCCTCACCTCCCCCAACCCCAGGGGGAGGGGGAAATAGCCGACTCAGTAGGACACAGAACCTCATCACGTGCGCACTTCTCAACGCCTCAACCGCCGTTTCATCATCATCATCATCATCATCATGCAGCTCAGCTCGTGTGTGTATCCATTTCCTCGCCCCCCCTTTTTATCTTCCCCTCCTGACACCTGCATTTATTTACATGTATGTATGTATGTATGTATGTATGTATGTATGTATACACGCATGTGACACGCGACCAGGTCTAGCTGAGGGTGTGGGTGAGAACTCCAACGGGTGGGTGTCCTCGGTCATCTTGGCGGCGCAGAAGGCCGCGAACGCCACCGCGCTGTTCACATCCGCTGCGGCATTGGACCGGGCGCTCCACAACGATGGTGGGTTGCGTATGTATGTCTATGCGTGTGTGTGTGTGGGGGGGGGGCGGGCCGTACAAAGCCGTCCGGCACCATCGGAGGGCACATCATGTGTTGAGCGACGGCACCATTGAGGGGTCCCAGGCCGCAGCCTCCTGTCCGGGACGTTTGCATCCCCCTTTGAAAACAATTTCGTAAGGTGGTCAAGCCATTAGCGTTACCGTTACCGTTACCGTTGATCGTCGTCGGTGGTTTTACCCAGCAAAAGAAGAAGAAACCCCACACATACAGAACCACTTGTTGGTCCCTAACAAATTACCCCAGGGGGCAGCAAAAACGATTTCACAGCATGGGTTGTTGTTGTTGTTGGTGGTGGTGGGTGCTGTTGTTGTTCTTCTTGTGGTTGATGTTGCGGAGCATGCAGGGGCCCCCGGGTTTCCCCTCAGGTGGTTACGTAAGGGCAGGAGTCTACCGTACACTTGGTTTCCTCTAACCCTCCCCCCCCCTCCCCCACTCGTTCGTGGTTCGTCTTTCCCCCCTCCCCCCCCTTCATATCCGCCGATCTCGCCAGATGG
>NW_003307636.1:378917-386723 GCF_000143455.1 Volvox carteri f. nagariensis
GGCGGGGCGGGGGTGGGCGCTGAGGGCCTGTGTACGTATGTTTGTATGTTTGCTTGTTTGTTTGTATGTGTGTATTGGGGGAAAGGGGGAGAGAGGGAGGTTCTTCAGTCCCAGTCCTCGTGCGTCGCATGTGTGTGTGTGTGTGTGTGTGTCGGTTGTTGAGTTTATGATGGTTACCGTGTTCCCGACCGATCATCCGAGTGCTCCCTTCTGTGCCCCCTTTCTCCCCGCCCTGCCTTGCCCTGCCCTGCCCCGTCTGGGCTCTGTCGCGCTTCTCGTCTTTTTCTCCCTCTAGCGACCTCCCCCCCACTTCCCTCCCCCCCACTTCCCTTCCCCCCCCTTTCCCCGGGCCCCGGGGGCCTCAGGCCGGCTCGGTGGCCCTGCTGGTGCCCTCCCTGGAGGAGTCCCCCCTCGGTGTGCTGCTGGGGGACGGAGTGATGCACATCTCGGCGGACTTGTTGGTGGAGGTGATGGAGGCGCTGTGAAGTTAAGGGGGTTTGGTATGTATGTATGTATGTATGTGTGCATGTATGCATGTATGCATGTATGTATGTATGTATGTCGTAGTGTGTATTGTTGGCCCGGAGACGTGTGTGATGAATATGGGGTGTGATGTTGGCCGACTGGGGGTGGGTCTGAGCAGTTCGAGTTGGTGTTGGTGAGGGTGAGGGTAGTTGGAAGTTGGTTGTGTGAACCGGGAGCCTCTGAGAACATCTGAGGGGCCCTGGGAAGTTAGGACGTTCAGTACGTCAGTTAAAGCTGTGTATGTATGTATGTATGTGGTGGGGGGAATGGTCAAGGGGTTGCTGTGTGTGTGTGTGTGTGTGTGCAGCATCAGCAGGAGTGGGGAAGGGGAGAGGGATGATGTACATACATACAGATACAGGAGAGGAAGAGGAAGGGGTTACTTCAACAGGTGTACTAAAGCACATTGGCATCCTGAAGAAATATCCGCTACTGCAAGTTTGCTGTAGTTGTATCATGCATCTGTATGTGTATATGTATGTATGCATGTATAGCATTATGCTGAGAGTTCTTGTGAAAAGCTGCATGAAGCCCGGTGCGCATCTGTATGTGTGTATGTTTATGTATGTATGTATATCTGTATATACGTGTGTGTGAATGGGGGGCATGGCTCGTTCTGGTGAGTGTGGGGGTTACGGCAGTTCCCTCCCTCGCGGGGCCTCCCCCGGCCCCCTTGGAGCCCACCAGCTCCCGTGACCATGTGGCCATGTCGTGGACCTTGTTGATATTCCTTTCCTGCTGCTCCGTGACCTATTTTTCTTGCTTGTTGGAAGAGCGAATGGAAAACAGTATTAGTACTTGTTGGCCAATTGGCAATGACAGTTGTTCGTTGTAAGGTTGGTGGTGCTGCGGGGAAGAAAGGCGGCGTCCCCACGTCTAAATGAATACAACCGTGTAGGAAAGGGCTGGTGGTGGTGGTGGTGGTGCTGCTGCTGCTGCTGGTGTCGCGCGCCTCCATGACGGCGACTGCCGGAAGCGCCGCTGTGCTTGCTTTTTCTTGTCTTGAAGAGCTCTTGGGACTGTCATTTTTGCTGCTGTTGCCGTTACTGCTGCTGCTGCTGCCGCTGCTGCTGCTGCTGCTGCTTATTCACATGACCTAATGAGTGATTTAGTATAAATTTGCATTTGTGTTTGTAATTGCATATCGGATGAAACCCCGAGTCTAGTATCGGTACCAAACTATCAACAAACAATGTAACTGTATAACGGTGCCAGGGGGGTTACAGGGGGGTGGGAGGTTAGGGGGTAAAACGGGCCGTGTGCCGCCAGCTCATCACCCCGATTTGAATCGCCTTGCCCTCTCAAGTGAATCCCCGGAGGAGCCTCTGGAGTTTGCAAGTCTTCGAGAGCCCTACACTGTCCGCTACGGTGTAGCGACCCCGGTGGGGCATCAACATAGAGATCTCGCACGCGGCTGAGGGGCGCTAGGGTTTTATGGTGCCGGAGGAATTCAGGGGGGGATGGGGGAGAGGGGTTTTTAAGGGTTTAGGGTTATAGCTACCCCCCAGTAACTTTAATACGGAATTGATGGTGTCGTACGTTGTTTGGATCTGTTCGCTTTACACTGTGTTGATTCTCTTGTTCTGTTGCTGCTGCAGCTGCGGCGATGACGACGGCGACGACGACGTTGTGCTTAACCTCGTGTGGCTGGTAAGCAGGTCCGCGGCTATCTCTACGCCCTTGCTTTTTTCGATCCGTAGTGATAACCCACATCTGCAGGATTGGGCAGGTAAAATGAGAGAGGTTTGCGTAGTGGCGGATGAGCGCAGAATCGCGACTTTGCCGAATAGGAGATGAAGGGAAATGGTACACGGAGATCTTTCGGGTTCCGCCTTCGCGAGGCCTAGGTATAAAGTTTCACGGAGAGCTCTGTATCATGGGTAACTACGGTAGCGATTGTCGCTACGGTTCGCAGAAGTGTCATCCGGCTGGCTGGAAGAAAACAGTCAGACGAGGAGCAAACAGGAGCAAGCAGTTCGGCCGTTTTCATCCTTCACGGGGCAGCGGTTAGGGACGATAAAGGTCAAGTAAGGAGATTAAGGAGGTTGCAAGGCATTCGTATCCAGCGGGTTCCGTCGTACGAATAAACGTGGCGTATGTATCGGCAATTAATTCAAAGTGCAGTTTATCGCCTCACCATGTCGCGTGTAATGTGCGCCGTTTGCCGGCGATGGAGGGGTTGTGTGGCGGAAAGGTTGGTACATTAGATTTTGCATCTGATATGCAGTCCGTGCGGAGATATATGAACAAGCTTTTCGTTGGAGTTTCTATTTCTTTAGCGGATAGCGATCCAGCGAGCTTTTGGCGACGTGACAGGACTTGGACAGCTCAGCTGCTCTCCAAGCTGCCTTTCATGGTTCACATATTAATCACATGAAAAGCTGCATAACTTCATTACTTTGTAAGGTATTTTTCCTGAGAAACCCTGACCTGATGGATTATACGGCGGTGACCGGAGTTAAAACGCGAGCGACTGCACAGTGAATAGTTGCATGATCACCTGTAACACAAAGTATAATGTGGTTAAATGTATAATGTCATAGTTAATGCATTCGTCGTTTACAGCAAGCTTGCAGGTGGAATCTCGACTCTGTTATCTCATTCCCATGAGAAGCCAAGCTTGTCATTGGCCTTGATTTTGCTTCTATATGATGATAGGAGCCTAAGTTCCAAGTAACGCATCTGGAATTGAAGGAATGGGGTCGGCGGCATCGAGACATAGAAGGCGCTCGGCAACCGTTTTCCCACAGGCGCAGACAAAAAGTGCCTTAGGGGAAGCCATTATTACAAGCGCAGCTGACAACAAAAATCCATCTTCGACGGGCGTGCCTCAACAGAGTATCGAAGTCAAGTCCACGCGCGACATCGCCGCTGGCGTTGAGCCTTTCAAGTCCCTTCAGCCACCTCGAAAACAAGCCCAGACAACATGTAAAATATCTTGCAGCAGGCACCTCTTATACGAAGGAACTTTGGTCGCGGTCAAGGCCGTAGGAGACGCCGACGATGGCCGCCCTCGCGCTCTCGCGAACGTGCAACTCGTGGTGGCCTGGCCTGAATATCTATTCCTGCAGCAGCAACAAGAAGGACTCGAAACAAGCGACCTATCTCCGGCCCACGTGCTTGCCAAGGTGGTCACGCTTCGCGTGGACCGCCTGCCCCAGGCTCTCCCCGATGTCCGCAACCCCAATAAGCCGCCCTTATCCCCAAGTACCGTGTCCTCTCAACCCACATCCCCCACAGCTGATCCAACAACATCACTACCCTCATTTCAGCAGCCACAGCTTCCCACAATCTCCCTTCCCCCCGGCCTAGAGCCCGGCTCCACCCTTCAATGTAATAGCGCCGCGCCCGTATCCACCGCACATTCTACCTCGTCTCTATCAACCATATCTCAGCGCCGAAACCCTACCTCCACCACCAACTCCCGGCGCGGGCAGCTATTGAACAAGGCTGCTGGGGGAGATGCCGCCGGCCCGCTACCGCCGTCGGCGACACCCTCCCGTACCATTACGCCAGCACCCTCCAAGTCTGCAGTCCTGCCTCCAATTGCACACGTCACCGCCACCGTCGAGACCGCTGCGGCGGCGGCGGGACCTCCGCCGAGCAGCGGCGCCGCCGCAGCGGCGTCGGCGGCGGGTGGTCCCCGAGCCGACGGCTTTTTCCTCCTGGCATCTCAGTGGTCCGGCACAGCACGAGACGGGCCCTGCGGTGGGCTGCATCTGCGCAGCTGCGCGCCTCCTGGAGCTGTAGCCCCGGCGGAGACCGGGCCCCAGGCACTAACCCTAGAGCTACTGCCGCAACCTTTTCTCTTCCATTTCGCACTGGTGTACCGGCGAGACGAGGCGACCGCGTTCCAGAGTGAGGTGCTCCACCAGCTGGGGTCATTGGTACGACGGACGCGGCCGTTGCGGGTGTACGATATGACTGCGGGGGGAAAAGTAGCGGCGGCACCGCCGTCGGCTACTATCGCCGTGTCCAGCCGGCCGGACCTTAGCACGTCACATCACCGGGCGACGCCGCCAACACCGTCAAGTTCAAAGAAAAGACCATCATCGTGCAGTGCACCGTCCACACCAGGAGGCGTCGCTGATGACGGGACTTTTGGGTGCGGGATGCTGGGTGGCGTGACGCTGGATGCCGGTGGTGGTGACGGTGGCGGAGTGACCGCGGCCGCAAATCTGTTGGTCCTGCTAAGTCCTGGGGTGTGGGAGTGTGATGACGTGGTCTCCGCAGTACGGCAGCTGCGACCTGCCACCGGCACCAGGCTGCAGCCACAACACCCATGTCCCAGCAGCAGTAGCAGCTGTAGTAGCAGCAATATCAGCAGATATAATTGCAGGTTTAGAAACTTGTTGCTGCTTTACGTGGACTCTGTGGATGTCTTTGGCGGCTATCACGTGCCCACACCGCGAAGCTCCTCCTCCCCGACTTCGGACCTTCTGGAAATGGCTACCCAAGTTGCAGTAGATCTCCGTACAATCTTTAATTCTGCGCCCCCAGACATAGCAGATCTGCTCACGGAGGTACGGTGGGGTTGACGGTTGGCGGTTAGCGGTTTATAAAAAGGTTGGATTCAACTGTAAGACGCCGCGCACTTATCCACTCATGACATTTCCGACCCCTTCCCCCCTCGCTACTGCTGCCGCTGCTACCGTTGCTACTGCTGCTAGCGCTGCTGCTACTGCTACTGCTGCTGCTATTGCAACGGCTGCTGCTACTGCTTCTGGTTCTGCTACTGCTGTTCCTACTGACGTCAATGCAAACATCCCCATCATCAGCAGGCGGAGGTCATTCCGTACAGACTCCACTCTCACGCAGCGGCGGCGGCGGTGCGGCGCGTAGTACAGCTAGGTGGCTGCGGGGCACGGCTGGAGCGGGAGGCGGTGGTTAGCGAACTGGAGGTGGGTCTGAAGCCCCGGGACGGTGTGTTGGAGATTTCTTAAAATCCGTTCCTCTACAAGCCTGCGGGCCCTGCGGCCTGAGTGGCTAACTTCTGCATGTACAGGCCGCATGGGCGGCTCCCCGGCCGCGTTAGCATACTTCGGACGCATCAAAGTACAAAGACAATACTGTTAACATTTTTTTCCTATTTTCAAACAAAAAATTTAAAAAAGTTACTTATAGAATAATGTTTTATTCTAAGAATATAAAAGATATAAGTAACACCCATTTTAGCATACGTTAACGAACAAAATATGGTTTTCGGCCAGGAACAATTAAATAAAAATCATTTTCAACTGAAAGAACAAACCAACTAAATTAATTCGGAAAGTTCAAATGGAAATAGATTCACTAACTATTAGTTTAGCACCAGGCAAAAACGAAACTCTTGCAATGCTACAACACCTTACCTTCTCCCACTATGTACGGCATTTTCTATTGAGTAAAAGTTGCTGCATTCTGCTTGCCGACCGATTAGTGATTCACCCTATCCCCGGCCCACAGTCTCCGCACCCGGATGATGTCGTTTTTCGTCTTGATGTCGCTGGCGTCTTCCACACACTAGCAGCTGCATGTCAACTGCTGATATGGTCCTCTCAGAGGCATCCCCTCATCACTCTCTCTCTCCACTTCCTCATATACTCACGCTAGTCCTCATATACAACGTTCCATACATGTGGACCACGTGGGCCTTTCCTTTAGGCCTATCTTGCCGCGTCATCAGCGGACGCGCAGCCGCCACGACCGTATCGCCCTACCGGCAGCTCGTCCCGCAAACTGATCCCCGCCTTCTATTACGAGGGCGTGGCGTTACGAGACCGCGGAGGCGGCCCCGAGGAGCCGTCCGCGGGCGCCGCCGCTGGCAGCGGCGGCGTTGGCGCCGCCGCCGGTACCCTCCAGGTGCGAGGTTGCTACCAAGCCGTCGTCACTTTTGACGCTGCCGCGTCGCAGATCCGGATGGATCTGTCGTACGTTCCATGGATCTCAGAATCGATGCCGCCGTACAGTCGGACAATTACGCTGCACTGGCAGCAGGAGGGAGTTGACAGAAGTGCCGGCAGTGGCGGTGGCGGCGGCGGAGGTACGGTAATTCAGCTGGGGGAGGTCGCTCCAGGGAGCAGCTTTCGAGCCAGATGGGAGGGACGAGTGGCTGTGATCGGCGGCGAGATGAGGCTGGCAGAAGACCGAGATGACGTCATCTTGAGGTGGGTTTGCCGTACTCCGGCATTGTACGATATCTGCCGTACGTACGTGTGCTAAAAATGCTTTCCCCGATATGTATGCGTCTTGAGGGCTCTGGTTCGCCAACCTATCTGGTGGTTGCCTGAAGGTGTTCTCTCCAAAAATGCGTTTACTTGCTTTTACCGCTACACAGCCGTACACTGAGTTAGCCGCTCCACATACCCAATGATGAATGAATGAACGAATAAATCCCGAAGGCCGCAGCCCTTCTTCTTCCATTTCTACATCGCGGGTGCACCAGATACCGCCGCTTCAGGCCTCTGCAGCCAGCTCGCTAGCAGCCTACATAATCACAGCTGCCCAGGGCGTCGAGTACGACTGTACAACAGTTGTGGGCGACCGAAGGACGAGCGGTACGGCGCCATGGACAGCAGTGCCGCAGTCCTTGCGGCGCTGTCGCGCGGCTCCTGGTCCGATGACGCATTTTGCGGCGATCTCAAACGTGCGGCAGCGACGGGGCGGCGAGTGCTGTTCGTGTACGATCCGGATCCAGCAGCGGCCGACCACGTGAATCCTGGATCTGCCGCACGCGGTGCGCCGCCCGGGGTGATCTCAGCGCTGCTGTCAGCGTCCGACATTTATCCGTACTTTAAGTCGTGCTGGTACGAGCAGAGCGCATGTATGTGGCAACTGTTACAGGCGGCGGGTTTTGCGCGGTGTGTACGGCAGCCACTGACTGAGGACGACAGCTTCCTGTACGAGCTTCAAGAGTCGCGGTGCGAGTTGGGCGGCTTGATACTTCTTCGGGAGCGGCGCTGGGTTTACTACGAGGGTGTTGCAGGTGTGTGTGTGTATGTGTGTGTATGTGTGTGTATGTGTGTGTATGTGTGTGTATGTGTGTGTATGTGTGTGTGTTTGTATGTGTGTGTGTTTGTATGTGTGTGTGTGTTTGTATGTGTTTGTATGTGTGTGTATGTGTGTGTGTGTGTGTTTGTATGTGTGTGTTTGTATGTGTGTGTATGTGTGTTTGCTTGTATGTGTATGTGTGTATGTGTGTGTATGTGTTTGTATGTGTGTGTTTGTGTGTTTGTATGTGTGTTTGTATGTGTGTTTGTATGTGTGTTTGTATGTGTGTTTGTATGTGTGTGTATGTGTGTT
>NW_003307636.1:388120-388746 GCF_000143455.1 Volvox carteri f. nagariensis
ATGTGGATTAAGGGCTCCTGCGATTTCTCTGGTGAGCCGCTTAGACGACTCGCACTCACGTCAGGGGACATCAAAGACATCAAAGACATCAAAGACATCAAAGACATCAAAGACATCAAAGACTCTTTTTTGCAAAGCATTAAGAGCGCACGGTTGTCCCCTCAGCTAATGCCAATTCCCCGAAGCCCGCCGGCCATGTCGGACACTCCCGACCGCCGCCTGACAGACTGCGTGTCAATGCCGTACAACTTGCCTTAAACCTGCTGCAGGCATGGCCGGCGCCATGATGCTGTCCAACTCGTACGGAGAGCTCCTCCGCCTGGTTCCCCAGTCCCACATCTGGCACTACTTCCTGTCCTACGTTGAACAAGATACTGCCGACGCATGTGTCGTACTGGCCGTACGATTAGGAGAGGTGTCGGTTCAGGGGCGGCGGTTGCGCTGTTGGTACGACAGCCATGTCGGGGGCAGCAGTGCAGCCGCCAGATGCCGGGAGGCACGGCGGCTGGGAGTTGAGCACTCACAGCATTTCGTGTTGCTGCTGAGTCCGGGCGCCCTGGAGTCGCCGTACATCAGATTTGAGATTCAGGTGGGGGCCATTCTGGGGCCTCCCTCCCTCCCTCCGT
>NW_003307636.1:389152-394152 GCF_000143455.1 Volvox carteri f. nagariensis
TTCTCATGCGCCCTTTGCCATGATGCCCCATCAACCTTATTTCCAATTTCCTCCCCATTTTCCCTCCCCGCCTCCCGCACACAGACCGCCCTAGACCTTCATAAGAGCACGCTCGTCCTGTACGACCCCGACTCCCCTTCCCCCACCCACCTCGACCTCGCCCACCTTCGTGCCTCTGGACCGCGTGAGCTCCGTCAGCTACTGTACGGCCCCTGTCTAGCCTGGCCAGGTTTCCGTACCAGCAGTAGCGGCGGTAGTGGAGGCGGGTCGGAGGCAGATGCTATAGTTCGTGAGGTCATCGATATGTGTGGGTTTGGGGACCCTTTGGGAAGTGTGTGCTGCAGCTGTGGCCGCCCCCGAGCGAACAGCCCCCAACATCCCCCAACACGTTCACCTCCTCCGTCTCCGCCGCCTAGATGGCCGACATCGGGTAGTTAGTTAGTAGGGCTAGTTATTGTTAGATGGTCGTTGTTAGGAAACGATGGTTTCGGAGCGGTTGGTTTCGGAGTGGAAAGTCAATCAGGAAAGGTGCGGATGAAGACGTAAGCTACTTGGGCTGAGCTGCAAAGGAGAGTCGAGAGATAGAAGAGAAGGAAGAAAAAGTCGAGAAGGGCAAAAAGAGAGAAGAGAGAGAGAGGCGAAAAGAGAGATAGAGAGGCGAAGAGAGAGCTGACGTGCCTGGGTGCCTTAGTGGGCTTCTGGCGTTATGTTTGCGACGTTATGGATTCACGAGCTGGAAGGGCCCTGTTGGTTGGTGTCCCTGGTGCTGTTGCTGGTGCTGCTGTATCACTCTGCTGTTGCTGTTGCTGCTGCTGCTGCCGAAAATGCACCACTGCTGCTGAGACGGCTGCTACTACTACAATATCGTGCTGGGGGGCGCATGGCCAATATGGTTTCGGGGCGCTATATGTGTATGTATATACTTTCGGCTAGAGAGAGGGCAGGAAGTGGCGTGGAGGAATAAGGGGGCGCGGGAGGGGAACCAACACGGGGAACAGGTCCCGGTCTTTGCTCAGCTGGTCAGTCCGAGGAAAGGGCTTTGGTGTTTGGTGTTTGGTGTTTGGTGTTTGGTGTTTGGTGTTTGGTGTTTGGTGTTTGGTGTTTGGTGTTTGGTGTTTGGTGTTTGGTGTTTGGTGTTTGGTGTTTGGTGTTTGGTGTTTGGTGCACGTATAGCATAGGGATCCGAAGGGGCGAGCGGGGGGTCGGGTGATAAGAGGAGCAGAGGCGAGCAACTGTGTTTCCTCCCGCCCGCCGTACATAACGCTCTGTCAGGCTTACAGCATCATGTGCCGTCACCATGCAGCAGAGTCACCGTCACCATGCACCATCACGATGACCGGTTTGGTTGGTTGACTGCCGGGTCGACGGTTGATGTTTTACCACGACTTCAGGAAAGTGCCACTGAGCCGCAAGCTTTGCGGAAAGCTTCGAGTATGCAACAGTTGACGACCCGCAGTTGCGACATACCACGTGTGGGCATGCATAACATCGGTGCACGCTTGGTGTGTTTGCGTGTGTGTGTACATGTGTGTATGTGCGTATGTATATGCGTGTATGTGTGTATGACTTAGATTACACTGTGGGCCGCGAGAGCCGGGGGCCGAAGCCGAAACACAGCGCAAGGGTCGGGAGCACACAGCACAAGTCGGTGTGTGTATGCACTAAAAATGTGCTCCAAGAAGATAGTGGTGCGTGTGTGTGTGTGTGTGTGTGTGTGCACGGGTGTGCGGGTGTGTTTTGGGAGAGCTGCACGCTCGGGATGTCCTCCGCTTCGACCCTCCTGGTTGCAGAGCCAACTAGATAACATTATGGAGGGCAGAAACAGTTTTGATTTCATCCATATGTTTGCGTTCGTCCAATAAATGCCTTGACCTGCCGCCGCAGATCACGGAGATAGCATTCGGCAAATTTTCCGCTTCACGGTAATAAGGCTTGTTTGGGTCAAGCCAACGACCCTCTGCCAGTGCAGCAAGGCATCAGGAAAACGAAGCATTAAATGCTTTATTTGAACATTTCACCTCGTCGTTCTGAACTGCTGGGAGATGCGTATTTAGAGGCTGTAGTGTTCGGTGGCACTGTGTGTGTGTGGTGGTTACAGTGGGCTCCAGACTCACGAAGAGTAAAGTAAAGGCACTGTGGTAGAGTGCGCAGACTGCTGCCCCTGCAGCATAGTATAGTTGATATCTTATTGTCGTACCCTCACGAGGGCGGGGAATGTATGTGTGTGAGAGAAAAGAAATGTCGGGCGAGCTGCGTGGAAAATGTTGTGTTGTATGACGTTGTTTATACTGTGGGCTGGAAAGCCGGGGCCCCACAACCGAACATAGCGGCGGGTCAGATGCACACGGCTGGTTAGCATCATGCATTCCGCCCCCCCAGGTCCGACCGCACGAGATACGACAGCCGGCACTCAGCAGCGTGTTCCCCACCGGGGGGTAGTGCTACAGCTAAACGGGCTCTAGGCCTGCTGGTCGCCCCATAATAACAAAGTTGCACCCGGGGAGTTCTTCCTTCCCACGGGCAGAAAGTACAGGAAAATCTCAAACAGCAAGCATTCAGGACCAGGTTGAACGGAGCCTGATGAGTCATCCCGGGCTGGGGAGGTCACCAAGCTCCTGTTTCAGGAGCAGGGGGCTCCTGCTGTGTGCATACACACAAAGCAGGAGTATCATTGCGGCAACGTGTGTTGCCGCTGCTGCACCAAATCCATGGGTCGGGACTGCCCGACAGACATCGGCAAACGCTTCGGGAGTTTCCGTACGACCCGAAACTCCCGAAAACAGAAATAGAGTTCTCGAAGCCGGCCGGCTTGCAGAAATACGACCATCCGCCGTACACGAAAGATGTTATGCGGCCCGAAGAGCCGCCCGATGACCTAAGTCCGATGTTGGGCGGATAGCTGCTGTAAATTCAAGGGCCGGTCCTCCAGAAACATACTAAGGCAGATATCGCCTCAGGGAAGCAGTGACGCATTGGAGATTTCCTGCCTAAGAAACCGGTTGCAGAGACTCAAAGGGAACCAGATGCGCGGGTCGACATAGGCGCCTACGGGAGCAGCAGCGCTGGTGCTGGTCCATCTGATTCCGAGAGGTGAGCAGGCCTAGGTGACTTCCTCTCATGATCCACAAGATGGTGTTGAATTGGAATGAAGTCTGAACATTTTGTGTAGATTCTGTTCGACAGCGGAGCCCTGGAGATAACACTTTGGGGGGAACATGGCCGCAGGCAAGTAATAAGTCCGCGGGCCTGGAGGGAGCCCCGGCCGAGTATTACAAGTACGCTATCTGGGAAAGTGAAGGGCAGCAGCCCGTGTTTGTATTGGCGCCTTACTTAACGGTGCTATACAACCGCATATACGGAGCTGAATACCTGTGAGGTTTCACGACTAGCACCCTGTCCCCGTCCCCCGTATTCGAAAAAAGGGGACGTGTCATGCTGTGACAGTTATCGGGAATAGCAGTTGGGGGTCCCTGTGCAAACTTTATGCCAATATCATCGAAGAGGCGACTCACCACTTACTGGGAGGGCAACAGGCTACGTGCCTTTAGCCAGGCTTGGTGTAGGCATGGGTGTAGGCATGGCACTGTTGTATCCTGTATGCTTACTCGGTTGCCTAACGGTCAGATGCCGGTCCGTTCAGTTCTAACACTGCTATTATTAACGAATACCTGTTTGTATCCGCTGCCGTTGATAACAGGTTTAACTAATGCTAATATTAGTTTATTGGCGGCTTACGACTGCTGCTAGTCGAGTTCGCCGGCCAAATGCCGCACTGCTGCGGAAGTCCATACCGGTGTATGGGCGGGGGCTTTACCTGCGTAAAGCTGGAACCTGCGTTCCTGGTTCGTCTGCTTCACCGGGCGAGAGTAGTTCCTGTGAACTATGGTCAACCGAACATCGCACCGCCCAGTCATACTGGGAACTTATCGGCGCGAGGCCCAAGTGGTTGCTACAACGACTATTTATTCGTTCCACTTGTCTCAACCGGTATCTTTCGATACCACCATCTATGGTTGTGTCATCTTAAGGATACTACAGGCACCGAGCATCACTTGTTTACATTAAGGCATCTCATCTCGAAGCACACTGTGACCGGAGCCAGGTCGCTTATTAAAATGCAAATTGACTTTAGTAAGGTGTTCGACTCCGTTAACCATGAGACACTTTGGGACTTCCTCATGTTGTGGCCACACAGGCGCATCCTCGATTCTTTGAAGACTAGCTACACTGGCGTGAAGGTTCGGGTCAAGTTGGGGAATAGGTTGGGACCTGAATTCACGGTGGGGCATGGTGTGAAGCAAGGGTGGCCCCTTAGCGTAACCCTTTTTGGACTCCTCATAGAAGTATTCACTCATTATATTGATGCTCATGATGCTAATTGCCATGTATGCCTTCCTAGCCGGTGGAGCACCCTCCACAAGCAGAGTGTTAGCCTGGCGGGCGGTGAACTCACCAACCTACTTTTAGTTGATGATGTGTCACTGGTAGCGACCGGGCAGGATAGAGCAGAATGCCTTCTGGGGCTACTCAAAGCCTACTGCAAAGCGATGGGTGTGGCCGTGAATGCCGCCAAGTGTGAGGTCCTCATTTTTTGGGGCACTACACGTGAGCGAAGCAGCTTATGGAAGCTGAGTACCGGTTATAACCTTATTAGGTGGGGTGGGGTTGTGGGTGCTGACCGGCAACGAGACTGCACGGTACCTCGGGTTGCACTATGGCCCAGGACTGCAGTTTTCAGCATGTACCAAGCAACTACTCGCAGCAGGGAGGCGGGCCACGCTTGGGGTCAGCACCCTGTGTCGAGATAAGAAAATTACCACCCGCAAGGTATGTATGCCTCTCTGCAATACACTAGTTGTACCGGTGTTTTCTCATGGCGCGCAAGTTTGGGGACCTGACTTCATAAATGTGAGTTTTGAAGGTGCTATGGCTAATCCCATGGTCCAGGAGCAGGATGCGGACATGCGATCTGTAGTTGGGGTGAGGAGCCCGACTATGGC
>NW_003307636.1:399152-407366 GCF_000143455.1 Volvox carteri f. nagariensis
GGTGGCGAAGCACGTCCAGGTCGTCTTTATTGACCTGTTTTTGAAAGTCGTAGTGGCTGGGTGCACTCAGTTTTCTGCCTAGGAGTACAAGCCGCATATTAGAGGTGTGCAGGTGACGCCTAGAGCTTAGACGTCGTCTAGCGACCTGTTAGACCTAATGGGCAGGCAGCTTTAATGTGGGAATTTAATATTCGTTAGAAAATGGGAGCTTCAAGGGCGAGATGGCGGTTCTACGTCCTATTATTCCTTGCTTGGCTTTCCAGCAGCGGAAGGCCCGCCGTCGTTGCCAGTGGACACACCGTTAACGGCGCATCGGCAGGTAGAGATAATCTTTGATAAACGCATTCTAAGAGCACCGCGCTGAATGTGGCATGGCTTTACCACCGCCCACAGCAACTGCTGAATGTCCATTGATCATAACGTAATGTAGGTCTGACGAGCAGCGGTGCAAAGCAGCAGAATCTCCTGGCATCGGACAGTCAAGGAAATGAGCTCATGAGTGGTTACGAGTTGCGCCCGCGGCTTGAGCCATTGGCCGAGCTTTCCTTCGTTGCCGAAGCGCTCGCGGTCACAGCCAGTCATCTCGCGAATGCCGGAGGTGCGCTTTGCGCAGGGATGGGATGGGGCTTCGCTGACTGCAAGGTCAGATATGCACTTTATGTATTTCCGCGACGCAGGAGACGGACTGCGAAAGCTGAGCGCTATGTCCAACGTACGGTCCGTGCGTTTCGAAATTTGTCCGTATAGTAAATAGGAAATTCTAGCCCTTAGGGCTTTGTAGAAACACCTTTACAACTCCCATGTAAAATGTCAATTTGTTATTAATGGAGCTCGCTGTCTAAAGTAAGGGGAGCAGCAGCAGGTCGCGGGTGGCAAAACTTTCACATCCGAAGAAAGAAAAAAACAGATCGGATAAGGTTTCAACATGTAGTCAAATATATGGAATACCTATTCTGAATAGTTTTATGAATGTCGTCTGCAAACAAGTTATTGCATAATCACTGCGGCATATCCTTCATCACTGCGCAACGCAGACAAACTTGATTTGAAAACATTGTATTATATATTTTAGGTTTTGGCCTGTATATACATGGTCGATGTGCACTTAGAACGTTTTCTGAAACTTGACACATGTAAAATGCCGTACTGTAATGATGCACTAGTACGGTCATTTGCTCTTTGTCTGTAGAAAGCATCAGGCGACTCAGAGCAAATTAGCCTGGAGAGGCCCCGCTCCCAAACCTCTCTCCAGGATTGAGGTGCCATAGCTGTAAATACTGCTCGGGTTGAGCCTACTCTGTGAATCCCCAAGAGAAACACTCAACATTATATCGTAATAACGTGGTATACGGAAGGTCAATATTTCAAGCGGCGGTTCAGTTACAGTGGAAGATGTGAATTCACAATAGTTTGTGCATTCACATGAAATGCCATTTCGGATGCAACAACATATAAGATGTAAGTTTTGAAACTATGCGTAAGAAGAAAACAGCTTGTTTTTGGTCGGCCGACCCAAAACCGCGGTTTCCAGTGGTGGCCCAGGGTGGCCACGTCAATAAAAATTTTGATCCCCAGTAGGCCGCACCCTCCTGTAATGGATTGGACCCGTCCATATCTAAATCCTAAAAAGACGCATGACAGGAGCATTGAGAATAGACAGTATTAGTAGAATGATTATTTTTGTAGTATGTAGAAGATGAAAATACAAAGGTAGACACCTGTAGCTATACGGGCTGCCTGTAGGCTCCCACACAGAGGATGAGAAAGACTAGGGGGGCGGCTTTTCAAAGCCGAAAAGGGGCTCGGTCCCGGTGCAGCCACTTGACCCCGTTTAATTCGCAGGGCAGTCCGTACGGCATAGGAGTGCAAGCACAAGAACGCCGCCATGTTTGGAGTACACACTTGTTATTGTAATTCTCAAACAATAAAGGTCGGCAGACTTGCTATGGCGGCGTAGACCTGTCTGGATCGTCGCAAGCGCGCAGCCGCCATAGCATAATCATTATTGACGGAACAGTTAGCCTTCTTGTGATGCGGCAATCCGTAGAATGACATACACACAAAGCGCCTTGAACTGTCAGCCAGCAGACCGAATCACTGGCCGTCTGGCTGGCAGTTCAAGGCGCGCAAAAGTGCCCGTGCTACATGGACCAATTGTTGTCCGCTCCCAGCCAGAACGCATTCGGGGATCGTTCCAATTGCAGTCGGAATGCAGCGGCAAAGCTGATGGTGTGTCGCAAAGGCACACTTCGTTTGAACTTGGATTGAATGAATGAAGAAGAGAATAAGAAGGACAACAATCAAACAGGCACGACATGCTAGGAGGGAGGTGCTTAGAACGTTGCCATGGGTCAACAACAGCCCCGCCCTCCTCCGCGCCCTCTGCTGGGGGGCCGGCCGCGGCCGCGGCGGATCGGCTGGTCAGGGGCCGCCGCCGCCGGCGGGGACGCGGGCGGCAAGGCGGCCGGCGGATGGGGGCTGCCGCCATGGCCCGCTGTGGGGGCTGGCACCTCCACCTGCACAACGGCCCGACCTGGGCGGCCCCGCCCTCCTCCGTCAAACTCGGAGCCATGGAAAGCTATCTTTGTCGCGCTCCGATTTATCTGGAATTTCTCCTTTGGCATTTCAATATAGAATGGATATAGCATTCAAACGCTATTTTATGCGGGGCGAGATATGTAAGCCACTGACTGACTGACTGACTGACTGACTGACTGACTGACAGCAGTGAACCCGGGGGCCTCGGCCCCCCGAATGGCGCTTCGCGCCCGGGGCCTCGCCCAAAAAACACGGGCAGGCTTCGATGCAGAACACGCAAAAAACAGCGTTTTGGCCCTTCAAGATGCGAATTGACCACAAATATGTATGGTGTGCTTCTGAGTATCCTGCAGCGTAACTTGGACTGTAACCTGGTGTAGCTCACCGGGTGTAGCTCACCGGGTGTAGCTCACCGGGTGTAGCTCACCGGGTGTAGCTCACCGGGTGTAGCTCACCGGGTGTAGCTCACCGGGTGTAGCTCACCGGGTGTAGCTCACCGGGTGTAGCTCACCGGGTGTAGCTCACCGGGTGTAGCTCACCGGGTGTAGCTCACCGGGTGTAGCTCACCGGGTGTAGCTCACCGGGTGTAGCTCACCGGGTGTAGCTCACCGGGTGTAGCTCACCGGGTGTAGCTCACCGGGTGTAGCTCACCGGGTGTAGCTCACCGGGTGGGACGACTGGCTTTGTGGAAGCGTGGAATTTAGAGTCCTCGCTGAGGCAGGAAGAAGTCCAACCCAGTGACAAGCACTAGCGTATATAGACTGGTACGAAACAATCTGAGACGGCGGCAGCAGAATCTTGGACTCCGAACACCTAGTAGTCGTGATACTTCAGTGTCTGGCCAGAACACCTCGCCCGGGTAGCTTATATCTCGGCCTACATGCCGGAGATTCCCTACTACGGTTCTGCCGTACTGTCGGTGGGGCCCGGGGCCCCAGCCCGTTAGGTTCGCTACGGGCAACCGCCATCTTCGTGACATGCTATCGTAGTACGTGACATGTACGAAACTCGAGTCGAATCGTTAACGAAATTAACAGTTATTGTTAACAGTAATCGTTGAAATATGCTAAGGGAAATGTTGTGTACTACACTAAGACTGCATGCATGCACATGTATTATTACTTGCAAGACTTAATTGAGTCAGACCAAACATGTGCAAGGTAATGGCACGGTTACTTCAGTCCAACGCCTGTTGTATCAGGACTACAGGAAAAACATGGGTGGATGACAGATCCCGTGATATGCCCAGAATACATCATCTATCCCCTCCAGTTGAGGGCATCCTAGTCTAAGACCATTTCCAGGGTCCCTCCTCAAGATCCTAGCTAGGTGCAATTTTCCATCAACTACTAGCATGCATGTCCGAAGATCCAGATTGATTGTTACTATGGCCCTTACACATAACTATATCCATATATCCGAACGGCCAGGGTAACCATGTCCACTTACACGTGTACATGTTGCACACTTTTATGTAAATGGCCAAGGACACACAAGTGCAAGACATCAGTTATCTCACCAGTAGACAGCTCACATTGGGCTTCCCTGAAACGGGCAAGCAAATGCATAAACATATGTTGCCACAATAACAACCTCATGCCATCACTACTTAGGTACGCTGGACTCAGTAAGCATCGAGTGCACCTTATCCAGCAGAGCGCAGCTCATCAGTTGCTCATCAGCCTTGCCATTGCTTGGACCTAATTGGCTGAATGACAGATTTGCTTGTGTAATCATCTGGGCTGGTAATAAAGTTCCCTTATTGAATTTTATTGAATATTGTCCCTTATTGAATTGTGGCAAGCAATGGCCCACACATACACATTCAAGTACTAGCTGCAACAGATGCTTACAATACAAACACGAGGCGGTTTGACTTAAGAAAGTTCTTAAGTCACTCTTAGCCCAGCCAAATGAATAGAATTGGATAACCATTAGAATGTTCTTTGACTGTCCTAAGACTGATCTACGACTGTTCGTATGACCTCTATTTAACTTAAAACCACTCTGTAATTCTGTTTAATCGGGACCCGATCAGTGCCATAGGGATAGCCACTGTATTTCTTGCACATGTAGAAGTATATTTAATAATAAGCCACAGGTAGCAAGTAGCAGAATGGACTGACTCGTCGAGGACCCAGCTAGCAGTTCATTATAATGAATGTCCTTAAGCTTGCCTCCCCACCCTTTGCTTCTTGCTGTGCACCACCCTTACTTAACTTCAGGTTCGATGGGACTGCTCTTGCCATACCTGAGGCCTGATGTGCTATTGCACTACACTCTGCTGCCAGAGCGCTTCACATCACCAGCAGTTCAGGAGCTGCAGGAACTGTCATCAATGCTTCACTCCATAACAGGCGATGGTACAGGCCACTTGGTAGGTCCAACCGCCCTCTCAACTTGGTCCAGAACAATTGGTAAAACAGCCAGAATGGCACATCTAACTGGGCAAATTACAGGCATGCACCAACACACCAAATCCCAGGGAGTGCTTCCCCAACACTATCCTGGCTTACCCCCTATTTGCATAACCCCGGTCTTGGTCTTCTTTTCCGGATCCAGAGGGCACTCCACCACAAGGTGCCTATCCTCCCGCAATGAAGGTACTGGCCATTCTTCCGGCAGTATTCATACTCCCCATAGGTACAGCAAAACGTATTCATCCACTACGCCAGATTTTCATTCTGGCCGTGTTTTTCAGCACCATCACACTTGTTCCCATGGCAGCTGCCTGCAGCCAAAACCCATCCCTACACTTGTCACCCCTACCGGTAGGGGTGCAGGAGTAACCTGGTAACCCCGACTGGTAACCCTGACTGAGCTGCGCTGTATTGTACAAGCAATAAGCGCTGGCAAGCAGTAAAGCAAGTCGCGATGTTGAGTGGCACGGGACGACAATAGTTCTTACTGATTGTAACACCAGGCAAAGAGTACTCAGGGAGATGCCAAGGGAGCTGAACCCTTCTTACATTCCTCCCCCCCTCCAGCGAACAACCTCGGGCGCCCCCGGGCATATCCCGTAGGATTTAGGTTGTTTGAGATCCCGTAGGATTGTGATTTAATTTAATATTGTGACATTTCGTCAGTCCCCGTCCGAGAAGGAGGACTTTCTTTTTACTCAGCTGGTAGACTTTTCACCTCACCTGAGCATCCACCTCTGGGGTAAGAGTATGCTGCATCGTGCCTGATGTGGGATATGTCCACAACCGGATTCAATCCGGGGAGTTCCCATCTCCTAGCAGTTCGCAACAATGTAACACCAGGCAAAGAGTACTCAGGGATTAGCCAAGGGAGCTGAATCCTTAGCCTCAGGGAGATGCCAAGGGAGCTCAAACCCTATGCCCTAAGTCCTTCTCGGATGGGGGCTGACGAAATGTCACAATATTAAATCAAATCACAATCTTACGGGATCTCAAACAACCTAAATTCTACGGGATGCCTGGGGGCGCCCGAGGTTGTTCGCTCGGGGGTGAAAGGAACATAAGAAACGTTCAGCTCCCTTGGCATCTCCCTGAGTACTCTTTGCCTGGTGTAACAAAAAGCCAAACCACCAAGATATAAATTCTGTCCGCATTTAAAAATCACACCTAGGATAAAGGAGCCTTATGCCTCCTACCCTAAATCTGCACGCCAACACGTGCCGTAAGCACAACCACTTCAAGCTACCTTAACTATCCACAACTGTCACGCAACGGGATCGTTCGAAAAAGACCCAACAGTTTCAGGTGGTTGACCGTTAGACCTTGCGACGGAAATGTTGCAGCGGATATTATGCCGTGACAATGTTGCCTGTGTAGTGGAAAGGCACATCATGGAGTACCCGTGAGAATGGAGAACACGTGCCACGACAGGCCCATTCACCCTCGCTGGGTTGCCTAGGAAAACCTAAGCCATTCGATTGTTCCAATTGGTACCGATCGGTGGATTCAGATCCCGTGATACGCCCACGGCAAAACACATTTTATAATATTAGGGTGCAATCTGAAGACAATCACAGAAGACCATGTTCAGCATGTCTTGGTGCAGTAGGGTCAGGGGCCCACCCCAGCCCCCACACACAGCAGGCAGGCAGGTCTTATGTGCCATTAGGCAATAATGCAGGATGTTCTGACTGTCAACGTTGTCCCCTCAGCGCACTGGTACCACTCTGCAACATAATGTCCGCGTGTGCACCCACAATCCTCAACAATCCACACAATCCTCAACCGCTTCCAACATAGCAATATCTGCAATACTCCCAAGGCATGGGCCCCAGGCCCCAGGGTGTAAGTATGCCATCTCAGCTCTCAACCACTCAATCCAGGTATGCCGCCATTAATACACTGATGGTGGCTCTACTGTCTCTTCCCCAACCCACACACCCACCAGTGGTGTCCATGCTGCGTATCTATACCCAACTGCACAGATGTATCAACTCATCAACCAACACCTCCATCACCGACAACCACCGGTGTATACCAAGTCGTTAATAGACCATGTTACACCTCACTTCTTCTCCTTGCTAGTGCCCTTCCCCTTAAGCCACCGCCCTGTTCCTGGGCACAGGCCGCGGCACCTGCTGCTGCTTGCATGCCTGCTTGGCCGAATTGTGAATGAATGGCAAAGTAAGGGATGCTCTTCATTGATACTGTGATTGCTATGACGAGCATTGGATATTAAAACTGTTTGTGAACTTGGTCCAAGTTGGAAATTATACCCTGTACAGCAGTACTGCTAGTACAGCAGTACTGTACACTAGTGTACAGTAAATGAAAACTTAAGGCGCACTAATGGGCAATCTAGTAGGAAACCTTTCATCTGTCGATGTGACCAACTCTTAAGTCGGCTAGTAATGAGGTGTAAACTATCCGGCCATTATCCATGTTTGGAAGGTTATGGTGGGGTTGTACTGCACAACCCCTACCCCTTCCCTTGGTCAAGCTACCCCGCCCTAATCCCCAAAAAAGGGAGGGTAAGTAAGCCACCAGGGATTATTGCTCAGCAATGGCTCTGAGTCCAGTTATGAGGCCAGCAGTGGCTGTTTTGGGCTCATGGAAGTCCTTTTTGAGTCCGAATCCCTCCGCGGATGAATTAGTGGATATATTTCTATTGCTGTTAAACACCGACTGCCTTCCTTGCCACCTTACAAGGGATGGCTGGACATGCTTGTTCCTATGGCTGTTATGATCTGCAGCTGCTGGTGATGGGTGCCTGCTGTGGACCACCAAAGCACAGCATCCCATACACGCTGCATGTAGAGATGCATTGATTGATGTCTTCTCCGTGTGATAATCTTCTCCTTAATGTGTATTCACAGGCCTGCCAAAAGGCGCTGCTCCAGGGAGTGGAGGCAGCCTCAAGCTGGGCCCTGGACAGCATCATCCAGCAGCAGCTGCAAGACCTGCCTGCAGACCACCCTCCTATAACAGTTTTCTTGCCTGATATGTCCAATACATCAATTAAGGAGCTCATGGCCACAATAGGTGTAGCCATATCTCGCCAGCGGTACAAACTCAATGATAAGGCGATGATGGAGATTCAGAATTGTGGCCTTACCACCAGCGACTTGACAATGCTAATGGTCCCGATTTTACAGGCAATAATGAAACTTCAAGCAGATGTGCAGCTCTTACGGAAAGTTGAGACGCACATAATTGAACAAAAAACAGAGGTAATTACTAAGCGGAGAACGCTATT
>NW_003307636.1:407416-408206 GCF_000143455.1 Volvox carteri f. nagariensis
GCCTTCATATCCGGTGTCGTACCCGCCTCCGCCGCCAGCATCGCCACCACCGTATCCACCACCGCCGCCTTCATATCCGGTGTCGTACCCGCCTCCGCCGCCAGCATCGCCACCACCGTATCCACCACCGCCGCCTTCATATCCGGTGTCGTACCCGCCTCCGCCGCCAGCATCGCCACCACCGTATCCACCACCGCCGCCTTCATATCCGGTGTCGTACCCGCCTCCGCCGCCAGCATCGCCACCACCGTATCCACCACCGCCGCCTTCATATCCGGTGTCGTACCCGCCTCCACCGCCAGCATCGCCACCACCATATCAACCACCGCCGCCTTCATATCCGGTGTCGTACCCGCCTCCGCCGCCAGCATCGCCACCACCGTATCCACCACCGCCGCCTTCATATCCGGTGTCGTACCCGCCTCCGCCGCCAGCATCGCCACCACCATATCCACCACCGCCGCCTTCATATCCGGTGTCGTACCCGCCTCCGCCGCCAGCATCGCCACCACCGTATCCACCACCGCCGCCTTCATATCCGGTGTCGTACCCGCCTCCGCCGCCAGCATCGCCACCACCATATCCACCACCGCCGCCTTCATATCCGGTGTCGTACCCGCCTCCGCCGCCAGCATCGCCACCACCGTATCCACCACCGCCGCCTTCATATCCGGTGTCGTACCCGCCTCCGCCGCCAGCATCGCCACCACCGTATCCACCACCGCCGCCTTCATATCCGGTGTCGTACCCGCCTCCGCCGCCAGCATCGCCACCACCGTATCCACCACCG
>NW_003307637.1:0-3864 GCF_000143455.1 Volvox carteri f. nagariensis
TCCCTCGACAGCAGGCGTTTGCGCTCTTTTTTTATTACTGTGGAATAGAGGGTATTGCGCAGGAGTTGTCGCCGCAGCTTTTCTGAATCAGCTCCTGTAGGTGCCGATAGGCAGATTTGGGAGGTTTTGGGTACAGGCATTTTGGCCCGTTACGGCGAACGGCTGCTGCTGTGGCGCTCGCTTGCGGTGTTCCTGAGACCTGCTGCGGACCGATCAGCGCGCCACTGCCGTGTCCCACAAAACCCTAGAGACGGCGGCCGACAGCAGACGATCAATAGTAGCCTAAGGCCAAAAGATCAATAGCCTAAACCCTTAAACCCTAAAACCCTAAGGCCGAATGCTAACAGACAGCTTACCTTTGGTAGAGATGAACCGCACAGCCCCAAGAGGTTTTATTATGCTTATTAGTGAATAAGCATTGCAAAAGGACAAGACTCGAAGTTGCATGAAAGCTCTAGCGGAAGCAGCGGATATCCACTTTGCTACAGCGCACAAAACAACGATTGAAAAGCTGTGACCGATAGATATGTTAGGGATTTCCCATAAGTGCGCGTAACGTGATCAATCAATCGAACACCGAGCGCATGTCTGGACACAATAGTATCGAAACCATGCTACGATCAATCTCGGTGACACATGAAGGCACAAATTCAAAACTAAAATTAAACAACACGTTTATCTTGCACATGCGTACCTGCGCACTTGCCCACATGAGTACCCAAATGTGCATGAGTATGTATAAGTACACATACTTATTTGGTCATTTGGTTGCGTTTGTGTGAGCTCAAGCTGTGATATACACAGTCGCCGAGCGCAGCAGGTAGGAAGTACAATCCCGATTTACGCGTCGTATTACGGCCCTTTGGGCGTGTGAAAGGTGGTTGAAAAGCACTGAAACGGCATTCAAAGCTCTATTCCAAGTATGGCTATTTTTTCTCGATAGATGCAAACTCGTATTAATCAACGTTTACAAGCGATGCCTCGAAGGTGCTTCCTTCGGCGTAACCTTAAAACATATTAGATGTACTCAAATCGCCTTGCGATGTGTTCGAGGGGGCTACATTTTATGAGAGCGCTCTTTCACGTGCTTTCGCTAGTTGTGATTTTAAACCTTTTTAAACGCGGGACTCACCTACTGTGTGAGGAGGTTCATGTACATGCTATGCGATTTTGTTGAGGAAGTGCTCCTCTGTGCAACCCTGCTCCTGTTACTGTTGCTGTTGCTCAAGGTCTGGACAAAGTCCTCGATGCCGGCGGTTAGCGGCGTATCTTGAAATTTGTCTGCGAAGCACAAGGAAGGGCCTTGCCGTTCCGGCAACAATCAACATGATGCTGTATGGCACTGCAATGTCAGATAACTAAGCATTTGCTTACCAGTTGAGAAAACTGCTGCGAGCTTTCCTAAAGTACAATTACGGCCGTTGGGTCGAATAGTTCTCGGGTACGGCCGTGGCTTTGCTATTTGATGACATTAACAAGGTCAAAATGCGTTCTTGGAAAGTGTCGTGAAGGTATGATACACCACGAACCAGGAAATGTTGCCCTGTTATTTTTACTGCAAATCTTGATAATATGATCTATTACCGTCGTACATTTAGCAACGACAGCAGCACGCTTGCTTCCAGCTACAATCGTCATATGGAAAAGTTTGTAAGAGCACCAGTTACGCGTGGTGTTCTATGGGATTCCGAAAGCCGAGAACGCGTTCCGTAACTTTTCATACTGCCTGTTTTACTCCGCCTTCTTACAAGAACATTTAAACACGTTAAAAAAAGATTGAGCACGATGTGTAGTATTAGTATAACTCTCTATGACCTTCGCTAAAAACCTTGCTAGTCAGTCATTTTGGTCGAGGACTGAGGCATTGAACGCCGATCCTCGGTACGCATCCCCGGTACCTCTTTCGCAGCATCCAATGCAAAAATTAACACGTTTCCTGAATTAAATCTTTCGTGTAATCTTTCATACAGCAAAGCGCTTCACACAACAGGGCCGCGCGCAACTGTTGCACGAAACTGAAATCGAAGCGCTGTGCGCCCTCCGTTGTTGGAAGAGAATCAGGTGAAAAATCTATCTCCGTCTCACATATTTATAAAAATTTCATTGTAATTATCCAGGGAAGGTGTACATAAAACGACGCCGCGGAGTACAGTTCTCTTCTGCCTTGAGTCCGTCTTATTAAATGATTATTACCCGAGCCAGTCCATCCCACCCATCAATCCACCACTATGGCTCGCGCCGCGGAGCCCACCTGAAAGCCATCATCTCAACTGGCGCTTTTTCCTTCGCCTACCTTCCTCGTCCCTCTCCTCTGTCGATTGATGACTTCTTCTTACCCACGGGATTCGTGTGTTCACCAAATATAGGACCAGAGTCCTGTGTCTCTCTTTGCAACTTACCAACGAACAGCGCAAACGAGTTCGCACAAACACATCAGCAAAACACATGATCAGAAAGGTAGCCCCGACCTGCCAACCTGCCCGCAGTGCGAAAACACCCTAGCCCAGCCGAGCAGCTTTTACCCCCCTGGGCCGGGCTTAACAACACCAACCGGAAACCCAAACCGTGCGAGCCCCCCTTTTTTTCACACCAGCCCTTCCTTCAGCCGCGCCGCAGTACGCCTGGCTCCATCCTCCACCTGGACGCACCCACACCTCATGTTGCCCATTCGGTGGAGAGTCTGGTCCCTGCTAAACTGTGAGCCGCCGGGTGTCACATCCGATGTGACGTGTGCAGCGCCGCAACGAAACGGTGTTTCCTGTAATTGTCGTGACATGGGAATCCAGTCTTTGAGAGAAAAATCGTGACAAGGAAATTGTTTGCCACGATTTAGGACATGTGTTTGGGAGCTGCGGGGAACCCGTAGCATCGGTGCCTGATCATGTAATGTAATGTAATGTTACAGAGTGGGAGGCTTCTGGGCCGCTGTCAGTTCTAGATCATCTTATAGCACCATATAGCACCATCCACCACTACCACACTGTACTTCGCCATACGAACTGCAAGTCCAAGGCGGCGGATCCAGCCTTCAGGGACCCCTCCTCATCCATTCACCCGAACATCCGAAGAGACAGAGGGTTCGGCAATCGCCACCAATCCAGCGTGCGAATCTGGTCCATCAACTGTGACCTCAACTCCACATCTCAGCAGCTAGCCATAATCTCGCGCTCCCGACTAATTCGGGGGTCTCCCCAGGAATTAAACCCAGGACCTTAAACCGCTAATTGCAGTAGTGTCAACCCAGACCAGACCTGATCATGTGGCACACGTTGGTCGCCTCCTGCCCGTGTCGCCCGTCCTCGTACTTCATAGTGTGGTAGGGGTACAGGTATTACAGCGCGCCCCAGACTCCAAGGGAGTTATAACCCCGCAGGGTGGTAGGGCCAGCGGGCCAGCGTAATGTATTACGTCCACCACTGCTCTGACATCGATCCGTGTCCAGTTCCTGATTACCGCTTGTTGCAGGTCGACTTTTCACTAGGGCAGCAGTAAGAGGATGCGATCGAGTTGGGTCGGCGGTCATGACGCATAACTTTGGACGAGAGAATGCAAAACTGACTGACCCGCCCACTGACCTGCCCCTGCACGGCACGCTTTACAGACCACAGCTTCTCCCCCCCACACACACCCACACCCCAAACGACGGGAGGAGGGGGGCTGGTGCCCCTCTGAAATACTGATCCGACGATATGACATTCCCCTACCTGTTTGTATCTGCCGTCAACCACCACCGCCACTACCGCGACGGGCAACCCAGCCCTGCCCAACCCAGCCCTGCTCGCCCAAGGAAACCCCACGTCGGTACATACGTACATACGTACATACATATTTACATATTTACATACGCATACACACCCACACTCG
>NW_003307637.1:3927-8231 GCF_000143455.1 Volvox carteri f. nagariensis
CCTAACCTCCAACACATTATACTATACCAGCATAAATTCAAACAAGGCTAGACAAGGATTATTGCTATACCCCCGGGTTACATTCCACCCCCCACCGAGTCCCATTGCCCCTAACATGTATTAAGCATTAGCACCCGTCGAGGCGCAGGGGATGGAGATCGTACAGACATGTCACGATGGTAGACGTGTCGTACACATGTGGGACACGAACGCGCGAACGGGCCAATGGCAACTATCCCACCGCATTCAACAAAGTGTGCATCTGTCGCTCCAACAGGGGTATAGTAATTGTCGTACATAGTACGGCACACATATCGCCCACAAATACGCGCTCCATCAGCATCTTGAGAGGCCTTTTCAGCGCCAGCTGCTACAGGCCGACAGGACGCACCACCACCGCAACCCATCCACCCACGCATTCCTTCTCAAAACCCTAAGATAACGGGGGGAACCATTCGGCTGTCCACCTCCCGCACAAGCGGCCGTTGGCAGCTCCCGGAGGCCTCAACCGCCCGTCACCTTTCCCTTGACTGCCATAACGACTCCAACCCCTTCTTACGAGCTCTCCCGCGCCGCGCCATAGTGCACCGCGTTGTTGCCGTACGCAAAGGCCCGTACAAAACATAACTGTGTGTTTGCGGTGTCACATTCCCCCCGCGCACAAGCACAGAGATACACATACATACAGACACACAAACGATGCCCCTTTCCTTTGCATGATAACCTGCCTGTCGGAAAGGGCAGCAGCAATTTCAAAGGGTGCTTGGGTCACCACCTCCCAGCAGCATTCACTGTTGTGAGTGCGCGCGTGTGAGTCTTATCTGCATCTGGCATTTCGTTTTGACCAGCCGCCAACAGAGACTCTGAGCAGTTACATATCGGTAACTGCACTGTACTGCACTGCACTGCACTGCACTGCACTGCGCTACCCAGGGGGGCCACCGTGCAGCAGCAGCAAGCGGCTCTGACAGGGGCCGCACCGGACACCGCACCCTCGGCGACCCGCCTGCCGCCACCACCCGCACAGCCACCCGCAAGAGCTCGCTCTCCGCAACATGAAGGCCCCCGGGGGGGGGGAGGGCCGCAACATCGGCATGTAGCAGACAGGCACGCAGGCAGGCGTAGAGGCACACAGGCGCACACAGGCGCGGCTCTGTTTCGGCGCTTTCAGAAGACAAAACTGCACATACACCCCGCCCTTTCCACACACACAACACCCGCACACATACACACACGCACACACACATGCACACATGCATGCGAGAGCGGGGGCGAGACCGTGACGGCCGGCCCAAACGCACGCCATGTACCCCACCATCTGAGAGTTCCCGAACGGTTCGTGAGGTGGGAAGATCTCCTGCTAGGCGTCTCTAGCTTCAGGGGGCTTCATGGGGCTCCGAGACCAGGGCGGTTGTATGTGTTCCCCCTGCCCCTTTCCCCCTCACCTCCCGTTTTTTGAATCCAATGGCCAAAGAAAAAACGACTCGGGCGGCCCCGGAACCAAACCAATGCGTGAAGAGCTCTCCCCCCCTGGACGCCACCAGGGGAATGGTGCAGACGTCCAACGTGTCGGAGATGGCCGTAAGGAGGTATGATGCCGTACACCCCGGCGTGCATGTATATATGTGTGTGTATGCCGTACATATCAAAGGACAGGGTCGGACGCCGGGGTCAAGTTACGAGTTTGCCCCACCCGCTACCCCCATAAAGGCTCTGTGGTGACGACGGAAACATGGCGCAGCAATGGAACTCCTCTGAGCGGCCTTTTGAGAACCTCCCGCTTCAGGCAGGTCCAGAAACTTCTTTTATCTTTTATCTTATAAAGCCCCCCTCCTGGCACCCCGGCCCTGGGGAACAGAATCCAAACTATCTGAGTCCGCTTTTGCCCACGTACCACACGTGTACGCTGACCAAATCTTTTCTGCTGTCGAGCGCATTCTTTGATGTTTTATGCAGACAGCGGATCTTCGAGCTGCCTCCGGAAGTAGATAAATACATTTCATACTGTCAATCATAATAATTGGCCTTTCCTTAAATCATCACGCAAAAGCAAAGGAGGCAGTCACGGGGGAAGAGTGGCAGCTAGAAGGACTCTGAAGCCCCCGGGGAGGCCACACCTGGGGGAAGAGAAAGCTCACCACCACCACCATCACCACCACCAAGGTTGGTAGTTATCCCTCCTGCGGCCAACATCTCACAATCGCGTCAAATATAAATGAATGCAGTACATAAATATCACCTGTAAGGTGTGTTGTATGTATGTATGTATGTATGTATAGATAGTTTTCTCTCCGTGGTCTGCAAGGCAAGGCGCTCCCGCCCTTCGCACGCAACAAATGGGCTGGGAGGATGTCGACAGTCGCCTCACCGACACCGTAACATTGACATTTATGAACGGTCCATAGATCCCCCACTTTGGCGGGTCTCCCCCGCACTTGTACGGACACTGTGTAGCTGTAACTCTGTATGTGTGTATGTGTGTGTATGTGTGTATGTGTGTATGTGTGTATTTATGTATGTGTTTTGACTGTATTGGGGAGAGCGTGAGGGAGCGATCAGGTGGCGGTGTTGGGCTCCGGCTCCTGCTCCCGCTCTTCTTGCTGCGGCTCGGATGGCCGTGCAGGCGACTGCCCCATAGCGCTGCCCCTGCTGCTGCTACAGCCCTAAAGGGGGCTTATGCAGTGCCTGGGGCCAGGGGTTCACCCCAGCGCCGCAAGCTGCGCCTTGATGAAGGACACCACCTCAGCCGCGCGAGGACGGCGGTGCGGTTCCTGGGCCCAACAGGCCTGAGCCATTTTCCTGAGGGGACGGGTGCGGGTTTTGCAATATCACGTAGAGTTGGGGGGTTGTAAGAGGGGGAGGGGGTTTTCAGTGAGACGCGGTGGGATGTGGCAGAAGAGTGACATGCAGTGAGCCCAGACATGGCGATGTCGTACCTTAATGCTGTCGTACAGCGGAGGAGGAGAATATCTATGGACGGGTCGGCAGGCCCGCAGGCAGGCGAACGAAAACGCATTTACCCAGCATGTCTGTCTGTCTGTACATATGTACGTGCATGAGCACGTACACTACGGCCCGGCCGCCGTGTAAGATGTCTGGTCACCTGAAGGCGACAATTTCGTAAAATAGGTGACCAAAAGTTTTACCCGGGATGATTGCATGAGTGCACACACCCGCTTCCCCGAACCCAATCCCCGAACCCACCACAGCCGTCCCCCGATCCCCACACGGTCACACGCCCACCCGCACCGCACGAGCTGGCCCCAACGTCCCGACCGTGTATGGCTTCTGCCGTACCTGTACGGCGCCGCCACGTCGGCTGTGAAGATCGGCCTCATTCCCGCCCTGACCGCTGCGGGTATGGCCCCGGGGTCTAGGTGCTTAAATGGCCTGTGGCCCCGACCACACACCAGCTCCCAAAATATGATACCCAGAGCGTAAATGTCCACAGAGGAGTCTATGCGCGCATCTGGACGGGGGGGAAGGGGAGGGGGGGGGAGGGGACACAGATATATGTACAAATGAACATATGTGACATACATATATGTACGTATATATGTGTGTGTTCACTTGGCAATATTGTCCCAACCTTTTTCCCGCCTCTCAACATTTTACCCCCCAACGTACCCCTTCCTCTCCCTTTCGCAACCTCTCCCAAACCCTTGCTATGGATGTCTGCTGAGACGGCAGCACACGGTTTTGGTGCACCCCCCCCACTGAACTCACTCTTCAGAACCGCCTCCGGGGCCATGTGGGTTACACTGTACGGCAAGTAGGTACGGAGTTTTAAGCGCCATCATAATACGGAGGAGGAAGTAGCCGTACATACGTACAGAAGTGCAGAAGGGAGGCAGCGGGGTTTACACGTAGACATGCATTAAAACAGAATGATGATTAAGACACAGACAGACCGACAGACAGACAAACAGACCGACACTTACACACTAGGTCATGTCGCGCATCTTACGTTCCGCTCGCTTGCGCCTGTATGGCGTACCAGGTGCGGCCAGCGCCACTTTGAGAGCTGTGGACTCCTCCGCCCGCCCCACCTCCCCCCGGACTTGCTGCTTTGCTGCAGTCCTCCTCCTTGGTTTGCACCATCTTATCCTGCACAGCACCACCAGCAATAACAGCAACACCGCAATGTGCACATCTCCAATTTACGGACAAATCAACACAAGCAGCAGCTGTGTAAGTACGGCCATAACTCCAAACTGTCAACCGCCAACCGCCAACCGTCCAGCACGATCCTATCTCCCGCCCTCATTCCTCCCCCCACCCCATCCCCTCCTCCCCCTCCCCCT
>NW_003307637.1:9686-12060 GCF_000143455.1 Volvox carteri f. nagariensis
GGGAGAGGGGGAGAGGGGGAGAGGGGGAGGGGGAGGGGGACCTACACAAAAAAACACAGCTGCCCTGCTGCTCTGACTTCACCCCTGCTGTACAGTGCTTTCTTCGCCACGGCCTCCCCCCCCTGCACCCCACCCTCTCCCTACACATACTCATATCCGCACGCCTACCTGTACAATGCAGACGTGGCTAACCATCCTCATAACCGCCAGCTCCGTCGCATTCCGCAACATGGTACGACGCGCCCTCAACTGCTCCGACTCGGTTTGAAGACGACCCCTTTCCCCCCCTCCAACCCCACCCCCATCCCCACGCGGACAATCCCCAACAGCCGGATGCTTCTGCTGCTGCTCCCTTTCCTTCTTCTCCGCATTCTCCCTTCCTTGTGCGATATTGTTATCGTAGTTGTTATTGTTATTTACGATATTATTATTGTTGTCATTATTACTGTTGTTGTTGCTGTAATTGTTATTATTGATATTGTTGCCCCCGCCGCCGCCGCCCGGCTGCGCCGCCGCCATCAGGCACTTTTTGCTGGCGCGGCCGGTGGCCATGGAAGCCAAGGACTTCACCAGCGTCTCTTCAGAGGAGCAGGCGCCCGCCGCCCCGCAGCCAGGTAAGATGCCACCACTGCCTCGGCTGCCCCCAGCCCCGGGGGCAAGGTAGTTGTGGTGGTGATGGTGGGTTGGGTGCTGATGATGTTCATGTTGGTGGGAATGTCTCTGTGCCAGGGCCAGGCCGACCTCCGTGGAGATAGCGTCGTAATCGGCGTCGAGCATTTCCATTAGCTGTTGGTGGGGGGTAGCGGGGGGTGGCAAGGTGGTGGGGGGCGATGTTTGGAGAGGGTTAATGGGAGATGGGAGGACGGGAGAACAAGGTGGGCGGATTGAGACAAGGTTGGGAAGTCATACGATGGTGATGAGTATAATATAACATATTTAGTATAGTATAGTATAATATAATATGACATTAGATTATGTAATATAACATAGTATGATATAACATAGTGTAATATTATATTATTATATAACATTATAATATGTTATTATATTATACATAATTATTATATAAATTATTAAATATATATAATATAATTATATAACATTATATTATATATATTATATATCACTATTATTTTTACTATTGTAATAATTATCATGACCATGATCGCGATAGGGAGGAAACGAATAAATCAAATGGCGGTATGTCCACAAAGATATTATCTTAATTGGAGGACGTATGAGTCCTGAGCCTTCCCTTTAGTCGCGGTTTTGGCTGTCTAATTGACTTGCGTTGTCTCATCTGGGTGATTGTCTAATTTGTATATTAGTCTCTAGTGCAGTGCACGGTTAGCTGGCCAGCTGGCTCTACTCTTCGTGAGTCTGGAGCCCACTGTAACAACCACAACCACAACCACAACCACAACCACAACCACAACCACAACCACAACCACAACCACACACACACACACAAAGCCGCAAGCTGCTGGAGGGAGTTGATCCACCACAAGAAAGAGAGAGAGTTGATCCCCCCCTCGTACCTTGACCGCCACAGGCACCGTGCCTAGCATTCCGCTTAGCACCACACCGCTGGCACCGTGCCCCAAGACCTCGGCAAGGTGCAGCTCCTCCAGACCCTCCACCGCGCGAGGACCGCCCAGCTCGGTCCTGCAACGGACGGGGAAATTGGGTGGCAAACCAACCCTCAATCTGTGGGCTGTGCTCCTCGGCCTGTAGTAACCCGCCACTGGCGCCAATGCCCCCGCCATCCTCCGCGAGCAGCTTCTCAGGCCCCCGAACACCCAATTTTGCGCATTGCCGTACGCCCGTACGTCCACATTTGCACCCGTACACCTACCATTTTCCAAGTCTCCATTTCCGCCCACCGGCCCCCCTCAGCCCCCGATGTACATGGTGGATGTAAATCGGAGTCTCCCCCCCACCCCCCACCCCCCCACCCCCCCACACGCAACACGCACCCATTCACAGCCTCGTCGCCCAGCTCCGACGCACTCGCACGCAACGTCGTCATGATGCTCTCCACAAGCGCACCCATCATGCCCCGCAAACCCCAAGTATCATCTACGCCGTGAACCGTCATCATAGCCGTCGCTGCAAAGCCAGCACAGCCGCCGCCGGCCCCCCCAACACCAACACCAACGCCGTTTCCGTCGGCATCGCGGGAATCTAACATCACTGTTGACATGGCGCCATGACTCCCCATCCCGGCAAAGCTCGGCAGCTCGCTAGCGCAGCTGCCTGTGCGCATGCTGGGCGCGCCTTGAGTGCTGGCGCTCAGGTGCGCCGCCGCCACCGCCGCGACGGCGGCGGAGGCGTGGCCGGCGGAGGTGGCGCCGCCGGCGCCGCCACCGCCGCC
>NW_003307637.1:12113-42914 GCF_000143455.1 Volvox carteri f. nagariensis
CCGCCGTCAGGGTATCTGGATCCAGCTGCGGCGGCGGGCCCCCCGTCAAGAAGCTGGCGGCAGGTGCTCCCGCGCCCCACACCGCCACCAAGCTGCGTCTTTCCAGCTGTAGCTGTCCGGTGTCCAGTTCGAGATGCGGTGGCAGCGGGGGCGAGGATGGTGGCGGCGGGTTTTGTGGACTGTAGGTTGAGGGCTGTAGCCCCAGGCGCTCCATGGCGACGGCTGTAGCGGCTGGTGGTGGCGGCCGTAGCGGGGTGAAGGAGGCGAGGGGCAGCTGCAGGTGGTCGACGTGCTCTCGGATGGAGATGTAGGAGCCGGGTACACCGGCACGAAGGGTGTCTAGTTCGGGAGCTGCGGGCGGAGCGGGGGGCGGGGTCGGGTGGGGGGTGGGGGGAGATGTGTTTTGAAATTTGTGTGCGAAGGGGGGAGGTTGGGATGTGTGCGTGTGAGTGTGCGTGCGTGCGTGCGTGTGTGTGTGCATGCGTGTGTGTGTGTGCGTGTGTGTGTGCATGCGTGTGTGTGTGCGTGTGTGAACGTTACAAGTATCTGACCGGGCCTGCCACTGGCCATGTGTGTGCGCGCGCGTGTATCTGTGTGTGTGTGTGGGGGGGTGTAGCTCATGAGTGCATATGAAGTGAAGGAGGGAGATGGGCAGGGGTGGGGTGGGGAGAGGAGAGGCGGGGCTTGTATATAGGTAGGGTTGGCACGGGTACTATACTAGAAAGAGTACTATACCATAATAATACTATGCATAGTACTATTTACTATGCAGGGCTCTAAACTGGTACAGGGAACGAGCCGAAACTTGACCAGGTCTGCGGAAACTTTTCGTAATCGGGAGGCCCTTTGCGGAAAGGCTGCGGAAACTGCGGAAAGCTGCGAAAACTATAAAATGAATATGTAACGATGTTTTTTAGCTCTTCTCAGTGTGGCGATAACATGGACAGTCTGAAACCACCTTGTGGCAGTGCGGTTCCGTCCGGTGGGATCTAGAATCTGGTGGATTCCAATCGTGCTCGAAGGTAGAGCCACCTAAACGTATTACTGGGGTTGGCGGGGGCCAAGCGATCAACTATTGTGTGCCCACACCCTTGACGGTGTTCACCCTGCCCCCTTCAAGCAGCCCGCCTCTCTTTGAACCCTGAGACCCCAGGCCTGAGCAGCCCTATCGTGTATCACCCCCATAGTGTTGTTGGCTGACGGAATTGCTCTGGGATGCTCAGAAATTGCCACTCGTATGTTACATGGGGTAAGGGCCCGGGGAGCCCTGAAACACTGAATAATAATCGTCTCCCTGTCCGTTGCGGAGCAGTGACATGTCTGCATGCCTACTCCACATACCCGTCCGGCATGTCTGCATGCCTCACGGACAAGTCTATGCTGACTGTGCATTAATCCAGTAATCGTCCAAACAATATGAATTCAAAATAAAAAAATCATAAGGAATAAAAAAGGCGAGAGGGCTAAAGCATCTAGATGCGGGCGTGCATCTAAAAATGGCACCGCACAACGATAACTGCAACGACGTGGCTCTGTTCAACTTCAACCACGTTTACGGACATTGTGGAATCAATTATCAAAAACCCTTCTTCTGAGCAGAAACACAGTCAATCTCTATGACTTCGGCAGCCCCCAGGTCGGGGCCAGTGGTTGTTGACATTTAACTTAATCTAATAACTCCGTAGTGTATAACGCAGTCTTTAAATGGCAAACGCATGCCTGGAATCTGTTTTTGACTTTCCGCCGTACAGCAAACGCGGAAATGCGGATTCTCTTTCGCATTTCCGCCAATCTGGGCCTCGCTGCGGAAAGCGTGACGAAACCTATTTACGCAGGTTTCCGTTTCCGCAGGTTTCCGTTTCGGCTCGTTCCCTGAACTGGTACTAATTTACGACGCTCCGACCGCGTTCGTACATAGTAAAATAGTATAGTAAAAATAGTAGTAGATAGTACTAGATTTGGGTTTGGATAGTGTCCAGTATTAGTTGGACCAAGTCGAGATCTGCAGTCAAGCTGTATTTTGAAGGGCTATAGCCGCGTCTTCGAGCTGTGCTACGTAGTTATTGATGAATAATGTCAAAGGAATCCAGTATAAAGAATGACAAGGCGATCAGAGGCTTGCATCCTGGTCCAGACGTCCCCCCTGAAGTTCTCCGTTCTCGGAACGAGCTTTTTAACAAGCTACGTAACCAGAAGAAGAACGCCAAGACGGGTAGTCTTTGGGACAACTTCGATGTGGAGTGGTGGGGTGGTGTACCAAAGCTAGTCTGCCTGTTCTGCGATGAGCCGCTCAGCGCCGCAAACCCATCCTTTACCAACGCGCACCACATCAAGCAAGGTGCTTGCAAGGCTATCAAACAGCGTGCAGCGTCACTCAGCCAGCAACAGCAACAGAGTGGAACCAGCTCTGCTGCGGCGGGCCCCAGCACGGCGGATCAGCAGGCCCTCTCCAAGCGCCGGCGCGGCATTGATGGCCAGACCCTCCTCCCAGTGATTCCCGCGACTTTCGCGGGGCAAGTCGTGGAGGAGCTTGGCATGTTCTTCTACAGGAGCTGCGGCAGTTTGCTGAATTGGAGGGTTACGTACTGGGCCGTTGTAGTGCAGGAACTTCACTAGTATGGCGTCCGTGTGTTGTCTTGTCAACACTGGGTCTTCTATCTGTGATTATGTCTTTATGTGCCATAACAAGCCTTGAGACATGGGGTTTGGGGTCCACCTACCGGGCATTGAACTAACAAAAAGTGATCTGGATGACCACAGCGATCTGCTTCCTCATGTCTAAGTAGATATTTAGAAAGAACAAAAGAAGACCTTTCCAACGGTGTAATTTTCAGGTACAACGGTTGGTCGTACACCCCCCTTCTACAGGGAGCGTGTACCTGCCTAGTAATAGTATCATAGTACTACATTACTATATATAGTACTATTTCTTACTATACTATACTATTTGGGTAAAAAAATATAGTATTTTTGCCAACCCTATATATAGGTATAGGGAGAGGGGGGGACAGAAGGCGGGAGGGACGGAGTCAATGGTCGATGCCAAAAGCAAATGTAAGCCTAACCCAGAAGACAGTCGCAAAGTCTGCAGTTCGATACCGGCGTCCCATCATTTCCTTCACTATCACCGTCATCTTTCACGCACTCACCAAGCTCGGGGGTCTGCAGCTTGTGGCGGACCAGGGCTACAAGCATCTGTACGGCAGGATTTGGGGTACGGCATTGACAGATGAAAAATAAGGAAAACTGCTCGAGGCCGGTACGGAAGAGATATCGTGTGGCTGCACTACCTCACAGCTAGATCGGTAGTCGCTGTCGCTGTCAGGAGCATAGGGCCCGGAGGACAGGAAATGGCTGGATGCTATGCCGGTTGCGTCAAGTCAGGGTCCCCCTTTCCCTCCCCCCTTTCACTCCACGCACAAAAACACACACACGCATGGATCTCTCCTCCTAACTCTAAGAACCTCTCCCTGACGACCTCATCTTCGCCCTTAGGCCAAAAACAACGTGTGGTGTACGACAAACCGGCCTTCGGCGACAACCCACCCGTGGCCCTCTTTTTCCCCTCCTCACCGCCTTTCCCAGTTTTGAAGCCTGCTGGCGTGCAAGGTGCAACATCTTCCGGACGTCTACTGCCTTGCTTATCAAACACATCAGCAAATCCAACGGCGAATTTTCCTGCCTGCCGCGCCCCCCTTCCCCCAGCAAACCCTTTTTCCATCCCTTCCCCCCTTTCCCCCCAAACCCTCTATCTCCCTCCCTCCCTCCCCCCCTCTCGCCCCTTTTTCAACCCTGTCCGTGCCGCCGTCCTTCCCCTGTACCTTCCCCCAACCCATCCCTCATTCCATCTCGCTTGGCGAAGCATACTGCCGTACCTGCCGTACCAACTGCTCGCAGCTGTCCCGGGCCGCCGTCAGCAGCGGCATCGGCATCAGGTTGGGAAAGGCCACGTAAAGGCCCAACATGCAGCCGCCATCCGCAACCTCCATAGCCAACAACAGGAGGGACCCCGGCCCGCTGCGACTGCCGGAATGGTCCGCGAAGCCGTTTCCGAGGCTCCCCGCGCCGCCACCGCCGCCTCCACCATGCGGCCACATAGACCCCGCCGCCATGCTGCCCTTGGCGCCAATCAACATGCACACGTCGCGGGAGGGCTGCCGTACATCTGCAACGTGGCGTGCCGTATCCGCCACGACAATGCCCCTGGGAACCTGCACCAGCGGCGACTGCGCGCGGGCGTTACAAACCAGGCGGGACAGCAGCGTGTGCGAGAGCTGGAAGGCCTTGGCGCTCATACACAGCACGGGGGCTGACACGGTGGATGTAGGGCTCACAGAGGAGCAGCGGCCGAGGGCCCCGCCGCGGGAAGCAAAGCCGGCTGCGGTGCAGTCCGCAGCCGTTGCCCGGGGTGATCCAGCTACGTGGGCCATAGTGGCCGTTGCTGATGGTTGTTTGTCCGAAGCAGTTGTCGTACAACCTTCGGAAGGCTGTAGCGTGGCTTGCGAGGAGACTCGGCGAACCGGCTTGTGGCTGGACTTGGTCATGACGACACTCCTGCGGGGGGTTGGGGTAGATGAAATATGGGCACGTCATACATGTACGTACATCAGAGGGTGCAGAGCGTGAACACACGCGTGCATGCCCACGTGAAAGAGGACATAACTCGAATTCATGCGAATTCCTGGTGAGCGAATTCAAGCGAAAAAAAGAGAATTACTTGGAAGTGGCCGCATATTCTCTGGGCTACCTAGGGTTCAGAGCCGTCGGCTTTTGGACTCACAACCGATTCACAACCGATTCCCAACCGTACTTTGGCCGTTGCGCCAGCCCGGATGACCCATCCCGACAGAGCTCATTAGCAGGATCCCGACCACCGCTCGGGATGGCGCTTGGCTTGGGAAACACCAGCCCTTGGCCGCCGAGCCACAGCCCCAGCCCATGCGGGCCGCCGCTGCTGTGCACCGCAGGCTTGGTTTCGGGGCACAGCATGAATGCCAACGTCGAATATGGCTCCGGAACCAGCGCCGACTGGACCATCACGTCTGCATGGAAGCGTTGTCGTACATGTTTGGACAGCGCGCTGCAGACGCCCGCGACGAGCGCGTGCAATGTCGTACAAGAGGCAAGTCGGCGAACGCAGCCGGACAGCCAGGACACGTACTCCACGTCGCCTGACGCCGCCAGCGCCAGCGCCATGGAAGCCGACATGGCGAGCTGTTCCAATGCGGGGCCGTTGGCCAATAACAGAGTGCTACTGCCATTTGCCCGGTAGTTATGGCTACTGCCGCCTTCCTTGTTTCCGATGGCAGATTGGGCCACACCCTTGGCGGTTTCAGCGGCGGCGGTGGGGAAGGACGGCGCATGATGAGGCACCGCCATCCACAGGGCCCCCAGGACGCGCTTGCCGTACGTCAGCGGCAACGCGGCGAAAACCGTCGGGCTGGCGCCATAGACCTGGCCGAAGGCCAGCTCCGCAGCGCAGTCCCGGGGGAGCAGTGAAAGGGCGCCGGAGGGCGCCTCCACCGCGGCAGCGGCAGTGGCCGATGTGTTGGTGGTGCCCGTTTGTGCAAGAGCTGAATATCCGTCGAGGCGGATGGTGGCGGGTTTCTGCTGTTCAATGTGGTTCGATGTGTACGGCAGTGGGGAAAATCAGCGGTTTGGGGAGGAAGGTGTTGGAGAAAAGGGGGGTCACTAGAAGCTGAACCTAGAGAGCAACAAAATGCACAGTTTTCCCCTGTTGCACACCTTCCGTAATGGTGCGGAATGACGTAGTATGTTTCGGATTGGCTATTTATAACGTAGATCAGCCATGGCATGCGACGCGATCTTGGCCGCTATGCCAACTCAGGCGTGCATCCAAATGGCGCCATGAAACTGTACGATGTACGACATACCTTGCTGCTCATCGCTTGTTCCAGAAGCAGAAGTGGCGTATCGCTGCGGTCAGCGCTCAAAGAAACAGCGGAGGACAGAATCGAGTACGACTGACGGCCTGAGCCTGTGCCGGACAGGGAAAGCAGCGCAAGGGAACGGCCAGGGAGTGCCTCTTCCCCGCACCGCGCCCATGCAAGGCCCTGTCCAAAGCTGGTCGCGAGCTGAACAAGATGAAGCATCTGTGAGTCATTGTCGTCGGCCGTCAGACCGTACAGCCTGATGCAAGAGGGGTCAAATGTTGCCGCGCAGGTTACTATTATGGATAAAATTTGTGTACGAACTTGGCCTTATGGTATGGCTTATCTTTCGAGATCCAAATGGTAATTCATAGTGAAAAAAAGAAACAGTAAAATGAAGCATTGATGCGGCTGCTAACCTGACAATAGCAGCTGGCCCTAGGTGCTCCTGGACCGTAGAGGCCAGGTGGGCTGCGCGCGCTTCGAAACCATCGCCTTCTAGAGCTCCCAGCGCAAGCTGCAACTCTTGAAGCCGGCCGCTGTCGACTTGCGGAGGTGGCTCAGAAGTGCCTGGAGCATGCTTAGAACCCCCAGCGCTCTCCTGTTGGAAGACCGTGCAAAAAGTGTGTGCACGTTTCAGCCGACGCCTGGCATGCCGTTTTATGCAAATGATTTGAAGGCTCTCTACGTACATGTATTACCTGGGGTTGAGAGCTACCCTGTTTCCAAAAAGTTCCAAGAGCGGCATCTTGTGATGGTTTGCAAGCATCGTTGGTGACAAGTGCCTGGCCGCATGGCTTCTCATTCCGGCCTAAGCAGCACTCTAGCAACCCCATGTTAAGTGTGTCGCTAAGACCTCTGAAGCACGCTAAAGTTTGGAAGCTTTACTACGAAGGCCAAATGGTTCCCTAAGGGTTGCGGCTACGTTACACCCCATGTATCAATAGCTGGTATGATGTCAATCAGTTAGCGATGCACGTACAACGCAATGGCCCTTAAATTATTAAACGCCTCGTTATATCTGCAGGTCCGGTTGTTGGACTGTTAACACGTGTCCTACGTAGCGCGTTTTATTATAAGGTTCTGCAGCGAAGTAATAAAGTTATAATAACTGGTACATTGTGGTTCTTAACCCAGCGAATGGTCGTACTCAGGTTATGTCGCTGCGCCATACGCTAACCCTCCTCAGCTGGACACAATAACTCCTTGGTTGAGGACCAATAATATATTCTACTGACGGTCTTACATGTTCATCTACCTCGCGCAAGCACAGCGCCAGATCTCGGCTCGTTGCCACCGCAACTTTGTAACGGTGCGATGACGACGAGAACTGTCACGTTGCCACCATATTAACCGTTGTCCAAATCAGAATCAAGTCAAGAGGGAGCGGCTGCAGGCTCTGACAGGGAGCTCAACCCAGGTGAGGCCCTCTTCCGCCCCTTCTCCCTGAGACTCCCCTCAGACACCTTAACTTTCCTCTCCGCCGCAACTGACAGGCCCAATTCATCCCATGCGCTTGATCGCAAGGCGCCATCAACAGCATTAGCAACTGCAGCCTCTTGTTTATGCGCGTTTCGTTCCACTTCGTCACCGCGGCTTTGCTATGATGATCTCCTGCTCATAATACTGCATCTCCCTCGCCTCCTGCAGTCGTCAAAACCAAGACCAAAGACCATACAGGCTAAGCCAGCCGGACGGAACGAGGCGAAGTTCAACACAAGAGACACCAAAAGCGATAGGGGATAGGAGAAGCCTAATTAAGCTTCCAAACTTTCGGCGCGTTTCGTAGCAGAAAGGACTTGAGTGGAGCTGCCCCCGTCAGAACATAAACGCGCACACATATTCCCGAGAGAAATGGCAGGCGGCGACCATTTCTAAATCATTGCAGGCGTGGAACATTCCGTGAGAGCGGCAGGCTAATTCTTTCGCTCCCGCATCCTTAAATTCTAGCATTTCGTCATATTTGCAATTTAAAGCCGCAACCCTCATAAAAATACTTTTGCAGTTTTTCGAAATAGAGGCCCCTCCTAAAGGCCACGCGGGGGTTAGATGCCCAAACATAAACATCACTCCATTTAGGTCGTTGGGAGGTTAATAAGCAAGGGTCAGGGTCATGTACACAAACCATACAAATGTACGCACACGCGTGGCTCAGGCCTACTGCCTACCGCACTGTTTTCACGCGGCTCAGTTTCACAAAACGCAAGCCTACCTGGCACAACGCACACGGTGAGCAGAGGCAGTGCACCATGAAGTCGTTGCAGGGCTCGGGGCGTAGGTTGTACTTTTCGCCTGTCGATCAGGACATGGCAAGCAGCGGAAACTAATGCGCATGAGGAGGCGCTGCGTCACCCACACCACTCAATCGACACAACGTGCTCCCGAGCGACTCTCAGCCCGGCCGGTGAGATGAGCAGAATGCCCAAAGGAGGCCGTTGAGTAGGGGACTTACGTATGTTGCGTCGCAAATCAGTCGCGAAGTAGCAGGCCTGCATGGGAATGGGAGGCGCGGTCGGAGGCGGAAACGTCGCAAGAAGAGGGCTTGTGGAGCAAAAACAGCCACGCAAGCACATTGAAGGGGCATGTTCTTCCTGCTAATGCCCCTCCGTAAGTGACTCCAGAGGCTTCGCGCAAATTCCCGTTTCCGGTCCTCCTCCCCCAAAGACCGATCCATCTCCCCTGACAGTCGTGGGGAGCTGCCCATAGGCCTCCCAGCATGTCCCCGAAAAACAGGACACAGCCTTTCACGAATCTTGGATCCGTTAAGGCCTTCTCCTCCGCTTTGCCTGGACCTACTACAAACATGGCCCACTGGTGTGTAACCGTCGCCTAGTTCGGTTCCCGACCGACACCGTGACTCCGTTACATCACAGCCCGCTTACCAGGCAGGGGCACCAGAAGTATAGGCAGCAGGGGCCCCAGCAACCCATATTGTGAAATCGGCCGTAATTCCTGCGACCCAAGTCATGCGTGACATCAGAGATGGAAACCGGGGGAATGCTGGGGTTCGGAAGCCGAGAAGCGTGTGACCCAGATGGCGGGGCGTGCTGCGATTGCTGAGTCTTGGAGTGCGGGAAGTCTGCCATCCTGGCACCCCGGGTTGGCTTTTTATTTATTCCACGTTCGCAAATAGGGCATGTGCACATCGATGTAGATTCTGACACAGAACCCAAGTAGAACGAGTTTTTACCACACAGCTCCTGGCCGCATTTAACAGGTCGTAGTGGTTTCCATCGGCAACGGACCGTCACCGAGTCACAACGCGCGGCAACTCATGACAAGAAATACCGCGACGGACCTGCCGAAGAGGCACGGCAGACACAGCAAGCCGAAGCAGCAGGTGCCGGGGACGTCGCATAGGTCGCAAAGTCCAGAGTTCCAGGAGATCTTGGCCTTTCGTGCTTGCTGAATTAGGGATGTGGGATTGGGTTGACGACGGGGCGGCAGAGCCGTCTCGACAGAGAGTTATATTCTTGTGCTGAAGCGTGGCATGGCAGCGAAGCCGAGCAACAAACGAAGCAATAGCTGTTGCTTCTGTTCAAGTGTTGTATCTCCGAATATTATGCATGTTTTTTCCAAAACCTTCCTGCCTGTAATAACTTCACCTTACCGAGACCAAGCAACTGTCGATGGCAGCTTGACCGGCGAGCCACACTCTTTCTGTCCTTAAATTTGCCTTCATACCTTTGGGTCAAGCTCAAGCAAGCTTTGCTCCCCCGATTTGGCCATGTTAGCTTGTCGTTGTTCACTTGCCAACTCCCTAGCCAATAGTCGAAGTTGCAGATGTCGCAATGCAAAGTACGCCTTGTAGATTCAAATTCCAACCAAAAGATAATAGCCTGGGCCTTGAGCACGTTGACTGGGTATCTGACGGCAGGCAAACTGTTGGTTCCGAGGTGTTTGACAGCTGACTTCAATAGTCTAATACTGTATACGCAAACAAATGTAACTCACAGAATAGAAGAAACTGGTTTAAGAATTGTTTCTTGAGCCAAGCGAAAGGAGTGCCACAAGGGTTCTTCCATTTGCACGGCAGAAAATGTCGTTCACTACAACTAACTGCTGCCAATCGACATAGCATGGTACGCTGGCCTGACACTAGGTAGACGACAAGGTTAGTTATCCAGTCCACCTATCTTCCGCTTACCCTCTCGGGCGTTTCCTCGCAGTCTGATGTCCCTTTGTGCATTGCCTGCTCGGGGCAAAGTCCAGCGTGTTAGGTCGCAACCGCACTTCACTCAGATCCTGGGCACCAGGCGTTTGACACAAGTGCGTCTGATAAAAGCTATATTTTTCTTGAGGAACATACTAGTCAAGTAAACGCAGTCACGTAGCTGGCTACCTGTCCATAGTGGGTCAATAAAAAAATTATATAACACATAAATACGCATGCACGAAGTCCGCCACTGGGCCCTGGTACTGTGTGGGGCTTTTCCGGGTTGTATAGGCTTGTCGTCCGGCGCTCACACAACACGGTCACGTGAGGGCAATAATAGGAATTTGTATATATTTCTCATGATGCCAGGTCCACCTTCCAAACTCACTCTGATGGCGCAGGTGTCGTCATCCGTTCTCTGCCGCGCATTGCCGCGCCTGCTCACACCGTCCGTCGCAGCCAAGCTTGGAACCAGGGTGCGTGTGTGCATTTCCCAAACTCGAACTCCTTAACTCCAATCCATTATGCGACAAAGCATGCCCTGGCCATTCGTCCCCCGACGGGAAATCGCGCTAGCATACCGCCACGACAGCACCCTCAACTACCTACCTCCTAAACCCCATCCGCTCCCCATTTCCAACTCCCTGTACCATCCCCCTCCCCCCTTCCTTCTTCGCAAGTCGCGACTGGTTAGTTGATGCTTCCTTCTGGCCTATCGGTCTATCCTTGGCATCAGCTTCACTCGTTCGTGGTTTTCACTTGTCCGTGGTTCGCCCTACCCCCTCCCCACCTTCCCCCAGGGCTTTGGCAGCCTGACCGCCGGCTCACCCGCCTCAAACAACCCCGCAGCCTCCACGCTCGCCTCCTCACCTCTCCCCACCCAAGCCGCAGCCATGTCGGTTCCCCCCTCCAACCCAGCCCCCGAAACCCCCACCGCCACCTCCTCCTCCTCCACTAAGCTCTCCGCACTCCGCGCCGCCATGTCGTCCGCTGACGGCGGTCGCGGTGTGTCCGCCTATGTCGTACCCACGGAGGACCCCCACATGAGCGAGTACCCCCCCGAGCACCTCAAGTTCCGGCAGTACATCTCAGGGTGTGTGTGTGTGTGTGTGTGTTGGGGGGGAGGGGACACATGACCTGGGGCCCCGTGTAGAAGGGGAGGGGACGATAGGGGGGAGCAAGAGGAGGAGGGTGGGAAGGGTCATGTGGTTGGGGGGGAGGGGGAGGGGGAGGGGACAACCGCATTGCAGCCCTGGAGCCCTGGCCCCACGGGCAGATCCACCTACCTACCCACCTACCTACCTACCTATCCAACTACCTATCGCCCTTCATTCCCTTTCGCCCCTCACTCACTCCCGCCGGCATCAACCCCTTGCTTATCACAAGGGAATCAGCTCCCAACACCGCACATCTCCACACCCACACCCTCGGGGCCCCTCTGCCGATGTCTTCCCCTGTCGCTCGGGATCATAGGTTCACGGGTACAGCGGGCACAGTGGTGGTGACGACTGACGCGGCGCTGCTGTGGACGGATGGCCGCTACTTCCTGCAGGTGTGTGTGTGTGTGTTGGGGGGGGAGAGAGGGGGAAATATATGGGGGGGAGCTGTAGTCAAGTTGTGGTCAAAATTGCCGACGCCCCAAAGTGGATGGGTGGGGTTGGGGGGGGTAGTGAAATGGTGTGTGGGGGGGGGAAATGGTGGGGGGGAAATGGTGGCGGTGGGGGAGGGAAATGGTGGGGGGGAGGGGAATGGTGGTGGTGGGGGGGGAAATGGTGGGGGGGGGGGGAAATGGTGGTGGGGGGGGGGGGAAATGGTGGGGGGGGGGAATGGTGGGGGGGGGAAATGGTGGTGGGGGGGGATGGTGGTGGTGGTGGGGGGAAATGGTGGGGGGGGGGGAAATAACGTGAGGGCTGTCATTTAGAGACGTGTCGTGGTGCGTGGTGAGGTGAGGTGAGGTGAGGTGTGTGGATATCAAAGGACTAAGCATCGGCAAGAGGAAGGGTTGGGTTTACCCGACCACAGCGACTTGCAAGGAATGAACAAGTGGTGTCAGGGAGTTGGTAGCATGTAATGTGGAGATCTGGTTGTACAGGTTCTGAGGATTGAGTTACCCTCCCCCCCAGATGCATCCCCACTCCCCCCTCTCACATCCACGATTGGGTCTTCTCCCGTTAGCACGTCCCGTGTCGTGTTGAGTCGTGTTTCCCCCGAACCTCCAACCGCTCTTCCTTTCTCTCCTCCGTCCAATACCCCCCTCAACCCCCCGTTCTCCTCCCCGCCCCCGCCTCAAATACACGCATAATACACACGCCCAAACACACACACGCACACGCGCCCAAACACACGCACACGCACATACACACACACAGGCTGCTGCGGAGCTGGGCCCCGAGTGGACGTTGATGAAGGCGGGGACAGCGGGCTGCCCAGATGTGAGTGGGGGGGTGGCGGCAGGGTGCGTGTACGTGCGTATGATGTGTGAATCAGGGGGGTGTATCTTCGCCCATGGCAGCTACCCTGCGAAACCCTGCCTTCCCCGGTATTTCGGGGCACCCTCATCCAGTCAACTTCTCAGTGGATCGCTCAGGTTCCGCACCCACCACCAGCATCCAACGGAATCTGCCGGGTCGACAGCGGCCCAACTCCGTTCCTGGTCGGCTCGCAGGTTAACTTTATCCCAGGTCACCACCGTCCATCAACTAGGGGCGCAATGCCTTCCACCATCGGAAGGACTTTTGACCCTAATGGGTATCGATCCCGGGATCTCCCGGGGGCAATGGTCGCGCCTTACCAGTAGTGCCAAACCCTATACATGTATGTATGTATGCATGTATGTATGCATGTATGTATGCATGTATGTATGCATGTATGTATGTATGTGCGTATGTATGTACGTTTGTCAGTTTTTAGGGCATCAGTGAGCGACCTTCATGATGCCTTGAGCCTGTCTTGAAGTGTCCAGGTGTGTGCCGTGTGTCGTACCTGCCGTACGGTGGTGGTGTTGCGGCCATTATCAGCGCACAACTTCACCCATGTACCCCTGGCCAGCGATCCCGATCGCTTGAAGTCTACGTGGGCCCTGCACACATTACATATATACATACATACACATGCGTGAGTTTTGTATTAGCGGTACAAGTTACAAGTTACAAGTTCCGTACACAAGTGCGGGGGTGTCCGTAAAAGCCGGGGGGGGGCCATGGACGATATTAGGTACACAACCGGCCCACGTGGGGTCCAGACGACGCCCCTCTTCCCCTTCCCCAGCTGGAGGACTGGCTGGCTACCAACCTACCCCAAGGGGCCCGTGTGGGTATTGACCCATGGGTCCATACCGTCAACTCGGTGCGCAATCTGCAACGGAAGCTGGAGGATGCCGGAAAGGTGGGAGGGGTGGGGAGGGGAGGGGAGGGGAGGTAGGCGGGATGTGTATGTGTGTGTCTCCGTGTCCATACGTTTATATTCGGAAGGGTGGGAAGAGTAGGTGCCATCGATGCTTAACCCTATCAACTAACTGCCGTACGCCCAACGGCTGTCGTACTATCCAGGTGCTGGTTCCGCTCTTGTCGGATGGCAACCTGGTCGGCAATATTTGGGGCGAGGGGCGACCCCCCGCCCCCAGCACCCCCCTCAGAGTGCACGACATGCAATGGGCGGGGGAGGATGTGCCAGCCAAGCTCGGCAGGATGAGGGAGCAGGTGAGCGAGCGGCTCTGTCGGTGTCTAGGTGGGAGTTATTTGGTGTACGGCAACAGTGCTGTACGGCGCTTTCCTCAGGGCTGTCCTCCCCCCTCTAAATCGGTTGATTATTCGCGTTGTCCTTCGGTCCTTCATCGTCAACGAACCAACCGTTAATACCAACTGGTATTAACCAATTTAACCGACCCAGATGCGCAACGCGGGTGCTACAGCCCTGCTGGCCCCCTCCCTGGACGAGGTCGCCTGGCTGTACAATACCCGGGGAGGTGACGTGGACCACAATCCCGTGGCGTTGTCGTACGCCCTCATTACGGCTGACTCAGCGGTGCTGTACGTGGATACGGCAAAGGTGGTAAATCCCGTGGCGCAGCACCTGGCGGAGGCAGGGGTGCAGGTGAGGATGTATGTATGTATGTATGTCCTTATGTCCTGGAGTGCAAAAGCGGAGCTGAGAAACGGAAGTGGCGAGGATGGCACACACGAGCAGCGGTTGGCCAGGTTTCCTTTGTGGGTGCGCGAACAGATAAAAAACCCGGCGCTGCTGGCGCCCTGGGTGCTGCTGTGGGTGCGGCTGCCAGTGCTACTGCTGCTGCTATTGATGACGTTGATGTTGAGCTGCTACTGCCGTACCCCGTACGCCACTCGTCCGCAGGTAAAGGCGTACGAAACCCTGCTGGACGACGTGGCGGCTGTTGCCGCAACTGGCGGGCGGTTGTGGCTGGATCCAGCTCGGGTGTCGTACGCCGTATACCAGGCAGCTGCCAAGGGTACGAACGTGCACTGGGGGTACTGTGCCAGGAGCGAGGAGGGGGAAAGGGGGGGAAGGGAAGGGGGGGAGGGAGCTTTCACGCATTCCTGTTCGCAGAGCAAAGTGTTCTAACTGACGAATTCGGCAGCTGATGCGCTTTAGCGCAGCATGGGACTGACATACATACATACATACATACACACATTTTCACGCCCTCCTCCTCCAATCCCCGGATATGTTCTCCCCCATGGGTCGGCCGCAACTACCTACCTACCCACCTACCTACCCACCTACCTACCTACCCACCTACCTACCTGCCTGTATATCCTCATGGGTCTCAGCTGCGGTCTCGGAGCCCGGGGCCGCCAGCAAGAAGCGGCCTCGCGAGGACACCGAGCAGCCGCCGCAGCCGCAGGCCGAGGGGGCGCCGACCCATGGGTCAGCTGGTGGTGCCCGCGAGGCTAACGGCGACCACCACGTCAGCAACAACGGCGGCAGTGCCGCCGCCGGGGGGGGAGTGAAGGCCCCCTTCAGGCCCGTGGAGCTCCCTTCGCCTGTGACAGCTGCCAAGGTGTGTGTATGTATGTATGTGTGTGTATGGGGGCCCGGGGGGGAATGTTTTTCTTTGTTGTGTGGAAATAGTGCAGTGCACGCGCCATCCCTATTTGGGCGAGGGGCTTCCGGGCGCGAAGCGTCTTTCGGGGGGCCCCCGAGGCCCCTGGGGTTCACTGCTGTCAGTCTGTCTGTCTGTCTGTCTGTCTGTCAGCGTCGTGTCTCATGATGAACTCACATGCCACGTCGAACTGAGGATTGCATATAAAAACTACTAGAACTCTCTATCGCTTTGCTTCCCACCGAAGGAATCAATTCACATAAATCTGTGAGCGAAGGTAGCTCCTCGCGGGCCATGGCTTTGGCTCACCATCGCGAACTCCGTACCAACCACCACAACCACCAGCGCGCCACTGAATGTACGCCGCTCAGCTCTGCCACACTCCGCAACTCCAGCCCATCCATCTGTACATACATACATACATACATACATACATACATACATACATACATACATACATACATACATACATACATACATACATACATACATACATACATACATACATACATACATACATACATACATACATACATACATCCCTTTTCTTTATAAGGCTACTTCTCCCCTGGACCAGCCCAGGAATGGACAGGTGGTGGAGGTCAGTTGTTTTAAGGTGGTTGCAAGACGTCTTGTGGTGTCGAGCTCTCTTAGCTTCTCTCTTGGAGGTTTTTTGTTGGCCTGTTAGGTATATCAGGAGCCCTCCCCTGCCGGGACTGCCCTAACCGAATTTTTGTTTGTTTGTTTGTTTTCCCTTCGAATCCCGTTTTCGTTGGTGATGTTTTGGGGGGTTGTTTCAGAGAGCCTTTGACTTTGCCCTGTGGTGTTTTCAATGCAGCGCCATCCCCGGATGGAGGGGCTGCGGAGTGGCTGCGTAGAGTGTTGGCAGTCTGAGTCGGGGTCGGGAGCACACAAGACTAACCGACTTGTGCTGTGTGCTCCCGACCCTTGCGCTGTGTTTCGGCTTCGGCCCCCGGCTCTCGCGGCCCACAATGTAATCTAAGTCATACATACATAACATAACATAACATAACATAACATAACATAACGCGGTGGAGGAGAGTGGTTTAGAGTGGTTTAGAGGTGGAGAACAGGTGGTGCTGGTCCCGGCCGGTCAGGGTCAGGAGGGGAGGGATTCCGGTGTGGTAAGCGGGAGCAGGCGGCGTCTGTGAGCCGTGCCTTTTCCGGGCTTTATAGGGGGGCGCCGTGCTGGCTTGTCATCCCCCCCGCGGCTATAGGTGTTTTTGCTGTGTCTCGCGCTGGGCTGCATCCGAGAGCCCGCAACCCCCAGGAGGAGACTGACGTGCGGACCAGTTTCGCCTCGTTTGTGAGTGGACCGGCGAGGTAGTGGTGGCCACCCTCGGGAAGTGTTCGTTGTTCGTTGCTCGTGGTAGTTGAACAGCTGGCCTTCGAGGACCAGTGTGCGAGTACTCGCTTTGTGTTGGTCATTCCTGTGCAACCGTATCTCGGCTTTTGTGGTGTGTCGTCTCAGGCCCGTGGTCCTCCGTGTGTCCCTTGCCTTGCTGGCTGCGTGGGGCCCTGGTTCTTTTGTGTGTGTAGAGGAGGCCCCCGAGTAGAGCCCCTGCCCCCGGTGGTGTTTTCTTTTTGTTCTTGTTTTGGCGGTCAAGAGGGACGAGAGCGCGTGAATAGGCAGGCCAGGCGAAGTGGCGCCTTTCGTGCGGTTCTTGCATAGATCGGTTTGCGCCGCTGTGTTGCCTAGCCAGGGGCTGGGAGAGTGTCCCGGTTGGCGTGAGTGAGGGAATGAGGCGCGCGCGGAGGAACAGACGGACGTAGAGTGAGGCGCGCCCGCCCCTGCGCTGTGTTTCGGCCCGGTCAGGGCCCCCGGTGCTCGTCCTTTATCGGGCGAGCCGCCCACAGTGTAACACCCCATCAACATAACATAACATAACATAACATAACATAACATAACATAACATAACATAACATAACATAACATAACATAACATAACATAACATAACATAACATAACATAACATACATACATACATACATACATACATACATACATACATACATACATACATACATACATACACGCACTCGCCCTGTGCCCGTGCGCCCCTCAGGCCATCAAGAACCCCTCAGAGCTGGCCGGCATGCGGGAGGCCCATCTGAGGGATGCAGTGGCGGTTTGTCAGTTTATGAAGTGGTTGGAGGATAAGGTGAGAAGAGGGGGTGGGGGAAAGGCGAGTGGGAAAGGCGATGGGGCTATGGTAAGAGCATGAAAACACAGCTTGCCTAAACAGGAAATAGACCGTAACGCTATCAGTTGAAGACAGCTGCTCGCGGCCGAGCAGGAGCTCAAGCCGCCCTGGACGTCTTTGGTATTGTGTCTATCTGTCTGTCTATCTGTCTGTCTACCTGTCTGTCTGTCGATCTGTCTGTCTGTCTATCTGTCATGTTCCAGGGTGTCTGGGTATGGTCTTCCTCAGTATCGCTGTGTGACTTCACAACTCTTAGAACATGGGGTCTAAGCCACTTTGTATGTGTGTATGTGCGTATGTATGTACATCACAATGTATAAGGTGATGAGATGTAAAACAATTACACCCGCAATTCACTCGAAACAAGAAATTGTAGCCAATAACGATGGTTCGGGTAGTTCTGGTAGTTGAGGTAGTTGTTAGCGTCTGACCTCGGGGTCCCTACATCAGTATCATGAAAATGTACGACATTGTACACCGTATATCGTACAGATCGTACAGGCCCTCGCATCGACCCAACAGGTGGGCAGCGGCGCTACCGTGAGTGAGGTGGAGGTGGACGAAGTGCTGACGGGTTTCAGGTGCGTGTGTGTGTGCGTATGTGTATGTATGTCCGGGGGGCGGGGGTTAGGGACGTGGGTTTCGGATCTTAGGGCTTTTTTGGCACACGGCACATAAGTGGGAGGAAGAGGCAGGGCAGGACAGGGCAGGGCAGGGCAGGGGGTTCTTACCTGGTTTAGGGAGCATTGTTTCTGATACCTCATATTCAACGGACCCCACCGTCCACTCTCCACCCCCTCTTCGTGTCGGCCATTGTCGTCGTCGTCATCATCATCATCCTCGTCCTATAATTTCCCCTTCCTCACACTCCCTCCCTCCCTCCCCCCCCCTTCCCCCCTTCAGGCGGCAGCAGCAGGGCTTCGTGGAGACGTCCTTCGCCACCATCGCCGGGGCGGGACCGAACGGAGCCATCATCCACTACCGGTGTGTGTGTGTGTGTGTGTGTGTGGAGGGGGGGAGGGGGGGAGGAGGGGAGGGGGAGTGCGTGTGTTTGGCGGGGAGGGAGGGGTGAAGGGCGTAGAGGGGTGTTAGGAGGAAAAGGGGAGTACCGTGTTACTGTTGGCGGCCCGACGGCCTGCCATGTGTGTGTGTGGGGGGGGGGAGAGAGAGAGAGAGACAGGGAGTTTTTGTATTTTGCTGCGATGTATGTATGTATGTATGCATGTATCACTACCCAAACCGGGCCCTCCGCCTGCTCTTCCCCTCGCAAAACACACAGGGCCCAGCCCGGCAGTTGCCGCCACGTGGACGACAATACCCTGCTGCTACTGGACAGCGGGGGCCAGTACGACTGCGGTACGACGGACATCACACGTACTGTACATACGGGCACCCCATCAGACCACCAGCGCCGCTGCTTTACCCGGGTATTGCAGGTATGCGTGTCTGTGCGTTTCTCCGTACGTACGTACGTATGTACGTACGTATCTATGTATGTGTAGATCCCAAGTAGACATGCCGTTGCGGGGATGGGGTTAACATTGAGACGTGTAGGCGGGAAGCCTTGGGCTGTACGGCCGATTGACGCGAGTCACAGGCAATACTTCCAGGCGGCGAGATGTACGACAGGCAACCTCTCCACCCCTTCAATACCCCCCACCCCAAATTTTGGACGTCGGCAGTTACTCCATTTTTATTTCACCATTTGCCACGTCACATCATTCCTCCCAACCCGCCCCCAACCCGGCCCCCCAACCCTCCAGGGCCACATCGCTCTGGACTCCGCGATATGGCCCGAGGGCACCCCCGGTGCGGCTCTGGACCCCCTGGCCCGCCTGCCCCTCTGGCGGGAGGGACTCAACTACCGGCATGGCACCGGGCACGGAGTGGGGGCAGCGCTGAACGTGCATGAGGTGGGAGGGGAGCGGGGGGGAAGGACAGGAGGAAAAGGGAAAAGGGGAGGGGAAGGGGGAGCGAGGAGGGGGAAGCTTGGACTGAAGATTTGTTTTTAGCTGCTGGTTATTATATGCAGTGATACACATGGGAAGAAACTTTGAAGGAAAAGGCCTCTGCAGGTGCCGTACGCCAGTGTTGGCGCAAACAGACATGCATGGGGACACACACACGCACACTCTCTCTCTTTACTGACTCCCATCCGAGTTCTGCTTCTTGTACACTCGTTCCTTGGCAGCAGCTTCACTCGTTCACCTGGTTCGTCTTTCCCCCCCCGCCCACTCAACCCCCCCCCGCCCACTCACCCCCCCGCCCACTCACCCCCCCGCCCACTCACCCCCCCGACCCAGCCCCACCCCCCCGCCCACTCACCCCCCCGACCCCGCAGGGCCCCCAGGCCATCTCCATGCGCTACCACATCACCACCCCCCTCGCCCCCGCCATGGTCTGCTCCAACGAACCCGGGTACTACGAGGACGGCTCCTTCGGTGTGCGGATTGAAAACCTGGTGGTGGTGGTGGAGAAGGAAACACCTTTCAGGCGAGCTTGGGGGTGGGGGGTGCGGGGGGTTATGTGTATTATGGATATGGTGGGACCTGCTCGTGGGAGCCCCACAGCCGCAGCGGGGCTGCTCGTACGGAATTTGAAGGGGCTCTGGGCCTCGGGTTGGTGCTCTCTCTCCCTCCCTCTCTCCCTCCCTCTCCCTCCCTCTTTCTCTCTCTTTCCTCTATTATCATGAGTTCGGGAAAACATTCCAATGCCCTCCCTTCCAGAACGCCACCAAACTCGATGATGGTCCTCTTGTTCTTTCCTTTCTTGTAACTCACCGACATACGACATTCATAGCGCCATTATATGCATATGCCTGTATATATGTCGTGTTCTTAGAGTCGTACATGGGCCGTACATGCAGATACGCCGGTCAGCAATATCTGGGCTTCGAGCGGCTGACCCTGGTTCCGATGCAGGTTGGTTGGTTGGATTAGTTGGGGTAGTTAAACCTTGGGCGGAGAGACCGGCCCCCATATGGAGATATGTAGAGGGATGGTTGGTTGGCGTTAAGGACTGTGATCAAATGGTCAGGAGCAGCAGCAGCAGCAGCGGCAATCGCTTTCGAGCCGTGCGCTATCAACCATCCACCCTACCCCCCATCCATCCATCCACCCGCCCAGCATTATGCTTCCACCTGCATGGCTGCATTCGTGAGTTCTCCGGTGCGGTGTGCTGTAGCTCCCACTCCCTCGCACTACCCCACGCGCTCCCCCCTGGCGGCCATGTCCCCCGGTTTCCCCGCCCCCTTTCCTTGTATGCGGGGCTGCAGGCCAAGTTGGTGGACACGGCCCTGCTGAGCCCCCAAGAGGCCGCCTGGCTGGACGGGTACCACCGGGAGGTGTGGGAGCGAGTGTCGCCCAGGATGCAGGTACGTGCGTGTGTGTGTGTGCGTGCGTGCGTGTGCGTGTGTGCGTGCGTGTGTGTGTGCGTGTGTGTGTGTGTGCGTGTGTGTTTGGGGGAGGGAGGGATGTTGTTGGAAAAGGGTGGCGGTGGGAAAGGGTCGGACACACACACACACACTCTCTCTCTTCCACACATTGTCCCCCTTCTCCTCCCCCTGCCCGCAGGACCAACCGGAGCTGTTGGAGTGGTTGCGCACCAACACCCGACCTCTAGCCGAGCAGCTAGGGGCCCCCGCGTAGATGCAGCCCTCAACACGCAACTTCAGGTTGCTATGTATGTATGTATACATATATATTTGTATGTTTTGAAGGAGAGGGTAGGGCAGGACGAGGGATGCGAAGGAGGGGAGGATCTTAAAGGAGGTAAATGGACGCATTGCGTTGTGTTGAGTTGCTAAGGCAGGAGTAGCCACGTCAGCAATCCTTGCCTGCCTGCCTGCCTGCCTTGTAGTTGTTTTTTGTTTGTTGGGGGAATTGTCAAGTGCCGGACTTCGCAGCTGCTGGTGCGGCGTGCCCACATGCACACAATGTGCTAGTAGAGAACTACACATTCGATACGAAGAATACACAAACAACTGCACTGCAGTACAATCCTGTACATGTTGAGCAATGATCAATGAATTTTGGTTTTCATAAAAGAGGAAGGGAAGAGAAGTAAGTATGTAAGGGCCAAAGGGCCAAGGCACAGCGGGAGCAGTTATTATCCCAGACGAGAGCAAAAGCAGCTGATGATGCACTGAGATCCGAGTACTTTGCATAAGGTTGACTCCCATAACACTATCATCATCACCACCAGCACCACTTCCACCACCACCTCCACCGCCGTCAGCATCCTCACAACCTCCAGGATGCGATGGCAGTTGCGTTGGCAGTGCCGCCGCCGCCGGCGTACCCAACTCCCAACACAAACACAAGCGATGATCTTGGAAGTTGGTGAATCCGTCTGTCTGTCCGTCAGCAGCACCTGCCCGTACTCCGCGCAAATCAAAAAACTTTTACCACTACCAACAGCCACAGCAGCACTGGGAACAGTATGGAAGTAGTTTGATGGTGCAGAGTCGCTAGCACGCGAGACTGCCACACAACCGTCACACAACCCAACCCACCACCCCCACCATCACGATGTCAGGGTCTCAATGAGCATCAACCTCTGCCGCCGTCGCCGTCGCCGTCGCCCCCGCCGCCACGTTCTCCGTCCCCCTCAGGACGCACCTCAGGTTCCCCTTCCGCCCTCCCCTCCCCACCAGCCTCCTCCATCTCCTCTCCCCCTGCCTTGACCCCCTGCCCCTCCATCCCCCCCTCATCGTCGTCGTCGTCGTCTTCAGGCAGGTACTCCATGACCACATCCCACCTGCGCGAGAACAAGGAGAAGAAAAGTAGTAGTAGTAGTGGTAGGGAGTTTGATTGACGAAAGAGGGTTAGGTTACGACGAGGGGTGGTATTGCTGCAATACAGTGTTTAAGTGTGTAAAACCTAGAAAAGTATGTACATCGGTCAGTAAAGTAGTAATAGAATGTTGAAAGGAGGGGGAGAAAGGGATAGGGGCTGGCTGGACATATGGACAGCCAAGGACAGAAAATCCGGGGACCCAGCACCGGTAACAATGCACGGAATGCCAAATATAAGAAGAAGAACACCCCTTTGGTTCCCCTAAAGAAGACGAACTAAAGGGGAAGAAGAACACTAAGGTTCCCCTTGCAACATTTCCCCCCCCTCAACACACACACCCTCCCAACTGCCACCACCTCACCTGCCCATAAACTCCCTAATCCCCCCTCCCTCCCGCATGCCTCTCTCAATATACTCCCCAACCCCCTTCAACCCGCCTCTCCCCCCCCGCACCCAAACCCCGAAACACACCTGCTCCCCGGGGCCGCGAAACTGACGTACTTGACGAACCTCATAAGGCCCTCGTCCCGCAGTACGAGGTTGAGGGTGTTGGCCGCCGCATTCACATTCAGCACTCCGCTCTCCTCGGAGTCCGCCTGTCGTACCGCATGACGATGGAGGAGGCGGAGTATAGGGGGTGGCGAGAAAAGAGGGTCCATTACACACTGGTGGTTGTAATTGTGGCGGTTGTGGTGCAGCAGCAGCAAGGGTCGCAACTACCAAGTTCCATAGAGGGGCATTTCGAGAGGGGAGGTGAGCCAACGCGAGCCGGGAGCTCACCACCAGGGGCAGCGGCGCGCGGGTAAAGAAGGAAGAAAACGGCAGACAAGCATACAGACAAACAGACCACACAGACACGGTTCCTCCAATCAATCCCCTTCCCCTTCTCCGAACATACATACATACATACATGTAATAAACACATGGACTCACATTCACTCGGTACACCTCCGCCGCCCCGCCCCCGTCTTCCCCTTCCTCATCCGCCAACAAGTACGCCTCGAAGCCGCCAACCTCCCCAGCCTGCAAGTTGGGGGCAAGTCGGGGGGAGGGAGGGGGGGGATTATACACAGTTAATAACTGCGGAAGTCATTGGTGGTGTTGGGACGAGCGACTTTTACGGGTTGCGGGATCAAAGCGGTGCGGGGGCAATGCCGACCGCGGGTGCCCCCGGAGAGGCGGACCTGAGCATCCCGGTACTGATGCTGGGGAGGGCGGGACGTGTGTGTGTATGTGTCTGTCTGTGTCTCTCTCTTTGTGCGTTGGCCTATAAAGCAAAGGGCCAAGGAGTTGGATTTAACCTAACCTAACATATCTATATACATACATACATATGTCTCCACCTACTCTCATCTCGTACCTATCCGTACACTCACTCTCCCACTCCTACCTGCCATGCCGACGCCGCCTCATCCGTAGAATCATCCACAAAAGTAAGTACGACATCCAGTCGTGGATCGGTTGTTAAAATGCCGTAATGGGCGACCGTGTAGTCCAACCCTGGCGGGGTGGCGGGGGTGGGGGTGGGGGTGGGGGTGGGGGGAATGTCTGTATGTACCTATTCAATGCCGAAGCATCTAGAGTACGTTAGGACGTGGTATATGTGTTTAAAAAAGGAGGATCCTAAAGGAGGATCCTAAAAAGGCAACCGGCCCGGCCGGGGCCGGTGTCGGTTAGCTGAGGGGACGTGGGAGGGGGTTAGGACGGGGGAGTTATGGGGGTTGCGGGTTGGGAGGACTATCAAATTAATGGTCAAAGAAAACACAGCGAGTGTGTGGCGTGGGGTGGAGTGGGATGGGGTGGGGTGTGAGCGCGCGCGGGAGATATATCGAGTGTCAAGCCACAAGAGAATGGGAGTGGGTCCACCTTGCTTTGTTAGGCACTCCCAAAAACACTTCAAAAAAATCGTACCTCCCCCTTTTCCCCCCTCCCCACCTCGCCGTTTCCCCCATCCAAACCTGTACCTGGTCTGAAGCGGCGCACCTCCCCCGTCTGCCCCAACATTGTTACGCTGGTCAGGGCCTTCAGCAGGCGAGCGAAGGACCCGCTGGCCAACAGATCGCGACGAACTCGGTCAAGCAGGGACCCCGCGGTGGGCGAGGAAGGGGGGGAGGGGGAGAGGGCGGAGGCGGCGGCATCGGCGGCGCCGTTGCTGTTGGCGCCGTCAGCGCCGGCGCGGCTGCTGCTTCCGTTGTCGTACTTGAGGTAGCGTTGCTTGTGAGGGGGACCTGTCCAGGGGAGGGCAGGTGTATGTGGGGGCGGGTTAGGGCCGCGCGCGTGTTTGTGTTTGTGTGTGTGTGTGTATAGCACTAGTATAGTACAGTACATAGCTCTGCTCCCCTGTCCTCTATTTATCCCGCTCCTTCCCTTGCCGTGCTCATATGCTCGGACCAAAACCCCCCTTTCCCCCCTCTCCCCCCCCACACGTACCCACTGCCACCCAGCCGTCCCGCACCCCCGCAGTGTATCTGGGTATTTGCTTGTTACCCAGACCGTCAGCACCGTCCTCTGAGATGCAGGCCGCCACAATCTGAGGGGTCCAGAAGGGGGGGGAAAGTCGGGGAGAGAGCGGGGGAAGGGGGAGAGAGTTTGAGGGTAAGGAAGGGGGTCGGGTGGGGACCGGGGATGGGGTGGGGGGGCGGATAAAGGGATGGGAAATCGCGACCCACCGACCCACACCGACCCAGCACTCACTCACTCACTCACTCGCTCACCTGCTCTGCCAGCCCCCTCTTCAGGAAGTTGTGCAGCTGCACACTGCCCTCCGCCGCGAACCGCTCCCTGATCTTCGGCCAGGAGCTCTCCGACAGATACACGGGGTTCACGTAGCGAATGAGAAGAGCCAAGTCGTCGTCGGAAAGAGGACCGGCGCCACCTGAAATGTACGGAATGTACGGCAAACAGGATACGACAGAGTACGACATGACCCCAAAGAGCGTTTTTGTGTGTGTGTTTGTGTTTGTGTATGGTCATGTGCAACTCTTCTGTCCTTCTGTCCACCTCCCTCTCCCCGGCCCCACCAGGGCCCCCCCCCGGGTTCCCCCATGCCCACAAAACCCCCAACCCCAACCCCACCCTCGATGGTCTCGTGTCGTGTCTGCGCATCCTCCCCCGCCCGCATCTGCAGCTGTTTCAGAGAGGCCTTATCCGCCCCCTGGGGCGGCTGATCCGCGTGGTACCATCCGCTGATGGACAGGCGGGGCTTCTCCCCGGAGAACACCTCCTGGACCGCGTGGAAGGAGCGACCTGGGGGCCGGGGGTGGGTGGGGGGGAGAGAGTTGGGGTGGAGGGGGGTTGGTAGGGGTGTGTGTGTGTGTGTGTCATGGAAAACAGCACTCGACGTGATCTAGGCCACCAGCCATATATATATCAAAGGCGGCTGGGGGTCGCGTGGGGAGGGGGGAGGGGGGAAAGACGAACCACACACGATTGAAGCTGCTGCCAGGGCAAGAGAGTATCAAACGTAGAACTGACCGAAAGGCGTGAAAAGGTGGAGGGGGGGAAAAGATGGAGTGGAGGGTTACAATGCTTGTATGTGTGCGTGTGTAAGGGAGGGAGGAAGATCCAGGTGCTATATTAGTTCCGTTGCAGGGAGGTGGGTCGGTATGTATGTCCGGTACCCGTATCCCCTCCCAATCTAATCACTCCGCCTCCCTCCTCCTGGGACAGGCAGACAAACACGGGCGGGATGGACAGACAGACGGACAGACGGACGGACAGTGTCGTGACCCACTCACTCACCGGGGGTTACGGTAAACATGGCCATGGTGTTGAAGAAGGGCAGGTGGGACAACGTCGGGGCGGGGGCGGGGGTGTGTTCCTGTCCTGCGGGAGTGCGGGTACCGTGTGTGGTGTGTTTTGGGAGCCCCGGGGAAAAAGGGGGGGGAGTTGCGGGTTCGTGTCAGCGGGGCGTTGACAGGTGGTGGGAAATCGGCGCCATCCATCTTTACCCGTACTAAGTAAATACTTCCCGTACTTTCCCGACACGTCCGTCCGCCTTGCGTGTACGAACAATCTGGCTAACTCAAATTCTATCACGCAAGGGACCTTCCCCCCCCTCCCATACACACACACACACCGCTCACCCTCCACTAGGGGATACAGCTCCAGTGCGCCGCCGTCCTCAGGGACCCATGGGTCATCTGGGTCCGTCAGATAGATAATGTACGACACACGGCGGTTGGCGATGACGTCATCGTGGCACAGCAGGTGCCCGCCGTACGCATAGACGTTGCAGGAGCAGTCCGTACGGGGTGACAACTCCCCGCAGCCGGTAACGGTGGTCACGAAAGCGCGGAACTCGTCACTGTATGTATGTATGTGCGTGTATGTATGTATGTATGCGCAAGGGACGGGGGTACGGGGAGGGACGGGGATGCAGCCGGACACAAAGGAACGTCAGGACAATAAAAACGAGGTGACAGGAGGTGATTGGGGCCCCTCTTCCCCCTCTCGCATTTCGCATTTCATTTCCTAGAGGTTTCGAAACGCTGTTGCTGCTACATACCAGTCAGGGTAGCTCAATATGACTTCGGCGTAGTTTCTTTCTCGCTCCTCGTGTCGAGTGGTAGGATTCCTCTATGCTGCGTGCTTTTTTTCCTTTTTGGACGTACAGTCCTAGAAGGCCCTTGGGCCGCCTCTTTGTTACACCTTTGAAGGGTAGTTACGCAACTCCAGGAGGCGTAACACACATACATACACACACATACATACACACACTCTGCCGGCCACTTCCCGGCGCCGGGCACGTCACCCCCTCTTCGAACACAAACACAACACGGGCTCCCTCTCCACCCCTCACATACACACATACATACGCACCTGTACAGCGCCTTTTTAAGTTTCATAAGGCCCGGCAGTTTGGCAGCCGCCTCAGGATCCAGAGAATCCAAATTACCCAGATCCCCTAGGGGGAATGGGGGAGGGGGAAAGCTTCCAGGGTGAACAAGGGGGGAAGAAAGGTAATATGTGTCGTGATGTGATGTCTGATACTGGCAAGCAGGAGAAAGGGGACCATAGTGTTTAGCCAAAGCCAAAGCCGCACACACACACCCCGCTCCGGTGCTGGCCTCCATCCCTAACCCCTCCAGTTCCCCCTACCCCTCTACAACCTGCTTTGTCTTCATCCCTTTCCCTCCTCCCCGCCATCTGCACAGCCCCGGGGCTCAAACCCCCCTCCCTCCCCACCCCGCCTTTTGGATCTCCCCCGCCCTTTGGCCCGCTACGTGTTCAGCCTACTACACACACACACACGTATATTACAGCCTACAGCCCTCACGCCTTCCCTCCGTCTCGTAAGCCTGGGCATTTGATAGTTCACGTATATACTGTGTGTAGTAACATTTCTCCCCCACCCCGGCCTCGCTCACGCACATGCTCTCCTATGTGTAAAAACATCCTTAAAGAGGCCCCCTTCCCTAGCAGGCTCTCCCCTTTCCCCCCGGGATGATAGGGCCCACTAAAGCGCTGTTTGATGGGGCCTTATCCGTGCTGCCGTTCCGCACTGGTTCGCCACGTGGGCACACCAGGGTTGTAATCCTGCTGCTCCCTAATCCCCCTTTCCGGCCCAGGACGGAGGACGGAAGGCTTGGGAGTGAAGCCGGCATCTCCTCCGCCAGATTGGGTGGGAAGCCCCGGGGGTAAGATGGGGGAAGGCGGGGGGGTTGCGACTCCAAACCCACACGCGGCACACGGGACACCGACCTGTCTGGAAGACCTTGAACAGATCGGTTTCCTTGTAGGTGGCGTTGATGTTGTTGATTATTTCGTCGCGGACCTGACGCAGCAGGTCTGCATTGAAGATGTCCCGCATCACGCAGTGGTTGTATGGCGCGGCGGACTGGTATTGCTCGGCCAGGCTGGGTGCGGCTGCCATCACGGTTCCCGATACGATGCCGGCTTCCAAATGGTGACCGCCCGAGACGCCTGCAGCCGGCGGCTGCGGCACGGAAGTGCTACTGGCCTTAAGCTTCTTCGCAGGAGGCTCGCCGGTGGCGCCGTCAGCCGCGGTTAGGGCGTCAGTTGTCGGGATAGAAGCCATCGGAATTCAAAGCAAAAAGCAAAAAGGGAAAGTATCTAGGAAGCTGTCGACGCCCTTTTAGAATTCAAGAATTTGTTTTGAAGGATGAGGTGTCGCTGTTACATCAGCTTGCGTGGAGGTGTCGGAAGAAATTGCTCTAGTGTCGGCGGCGGAATATTATAGGCTTTGTGCACAAATGCCCTACTGTAGCACCGTTGCCAATAGGAAGCAAATAAGCAAAACGAACATCACCACGGCCTGTGCATAATTTTGGCTCGTGTGGACGTGGGGCACTTATAAAACTGTGTTGTACCGGAAGTTGAAGCCTTGTACGCCCTGGTCGCCGCTGGTTGAGCCAGAATTAAGGTAATATAAATGGCTTCATCTTTAAGCAATCTGTGACCCTGTAGCTTCCAATTTGCTGGAGAGTCCAAATGAGGTCCTGTCTCCAACCCAAATAAAATTTGAAGTTGCCACGACATGAACATTTCCTTATAATCAGGAGATGCATTTAATCATAAATTCGTGCTCGAACTCTTGTGCCAATTAATTATGTTGCAAGTTGATCATGTGGATGCGCTTGTTAGGAACTATCTCTTACATATGCCAAACTGTTGGCACTGTTAGTACTGTTCGATTCATGCAACAACATGATGATCTAACTGAGCGGTCACGACCCTGAGACATGGACAGCGGTGCAAAACTGGAGTGGGGCCTCCGCCAATCTCCCCGTACCCCCAAGTCAACCAGCTTTCGTGGGAGCTCTTTCAACACCAATAGTCCGCCGCTGCGTCGGCTGGTGATGGCGTTCTTTCGAACACGGCTAGGCCTACAGCTACTGACAGCTGCCGCGTGCCTGTCCTGGATGACCGCTTCTTCCTGGGCGATTCTGGTCAACAAGGTGCGTCCAAAACCTACATCTCAATAACTCACATGCAACGAACAAAACGGTTCAACTACGGTCAGCTCACTGTTTGGCACATAGCTCCTAGTCATTTTGGCACAAAACGCAGCGCGCCAAGTTTCCGCGGAGTTTCCGCGGAGCTGTCAACTGCCCTATCGTACCCGGATCCCTTGCCGTACTCCACAATGCCTGGGCTCCTCTGCTCTCCTTCTGCTCTCCCAACCATCTCGACCCAACCCAACTCAACCCCACCAAGGTCAACCCGTCCGCCCAACCCTTTCTCCCCCCCCCTAGCATATCATGGTCAACCTCAAGTTCCCCTACCCCTGCACAATAGCCTGGATGGGCCTCCTTACGACAACCCTAGCGTCCTACATCGCAATAAGGCTGGGGCCAACAGCACGCAGGGTCGCGGTGACGACGTTGGCGGTGGTAGCCGGCGGCAGCGGCAGCGGCGGTGGCAACGGCATCCTCCTCTCCCCCTCCCTCTCCCCCTCCTCCATCTCCTCTCCCGCTCTCTCCCCAGCTCTTCCAGCAATGACCTCCCGCTACTACCTCACCAGGGTGCTTCCCACGGGATTCTTCATGGCCCTCACCTTCCAGACCGGCAACATGGGCTACCTCTACCTCACGGTTGCCTTCGTTCAAATGCTCAAGGTACGTACGACAGGGCGCGGCTCGGGGGGTGTCCTCCTACAGTGGCAGCTTGCCTTTGCTGCTCTGAGATTTTGCCGTGATGTCGTACGTATGCTAATCACTTATTGCTTGACTCTCTATGTTGAGTATTCGCCTTCTCCCTCCTCTCACCCATTCCCCCTCCTCCGTCGCACCACCTGTAACCCAGTTACTCTGCTGTACACGCACATACCTACAATCCTACACACAAAACGACAATAGATGCTCTCTACTTCCTTTTACAGGCCTAAAACAGACATATACATACATACATACATACATACATACATACATACATACATTGCTTGGTGAGGGACGAGGGTGAGAGCGGTGCAGTACGAGACAGAGTGAATAGGTTTCTGGAGGATAACCGTTCAGGTTAGTGGCGGTAAGGGGGAGGCGCCGCGCGGGCTACAATCCTCCCCCTGCGGTTTTCTGGAGGGTCTAGGAGCTGTGTGTCGTGGCAACGCTAACGCTTTGGTCGTTTCGCCGGACTCCCCCGGGCTCAAGCAGTGGTGATCAGGCTTGTGCGGGATCCCTTTTCTTTATAAGGCTACTTCTCCCCTGGACCAGCCCAGGAAGGGACAGGTGGTGGAGGTCAGTTGTTTTAAGGTGGTTGCAAGACGTCTTGTGGTGTCGAGCTCTCTTAGCCTTTCTCTCTTGGAGGTTTTTTTGTTGGCCTGTTAGGTATATCAGGAGCCCTCCCCTGCCGGGACTGCCCTAACCGAATTTTTGTTTCTTTGTTTGTTTTCCCTTCGAATCCCGTTTTCGTTGGTGGTGTTTTGGGGGGTTGTTTCAGAGAGCCTTTGACTTTGCCCTAGCTGAGACTTGTGGACTCGCTCTAGCGGGACCTGAGAGCCCTTCGTGGTGTATTCAATGCAGCGCCATCCCCGGATGGAGGGGCTGCGGAGTGGCTGCGTAGAGTGTTGGCAGTCTGAGTCGGGGTCGGGAGCACACNAGACTAACCGACTTGTGCTGTGTGCTCCCGACCCTTGCGCTGTGTTTCGGCTTCGGCCCCCGGCTCTCGCGGCCCACAGTGTAATCTAAGACATACATACATACATACATACATACAT
>NW_003307637.1:42964-49787 GCF_000143455.1 Volvox carteri f. nagariensis
GCTGGTAGGGCTGGGGAAGGGTGGCTAGGCGGGGGTTGACGGGGGTGTAGATATAGGGTGTGAGGTGGGAAGGAGGTTACGGAGGGTGATGGGCACCCGATGGTGAGTCCGGCACCAATCGGGACGCGGTCGGGGATGGTGTGAGTCTTTACATAGGCTGGTGGGGGATGACCTTGGATCGGTCTAGGAAAGGGGGGAGGGGGAGGGGAAGGAGGGAGGGAGGGTGGGAGGGAGGGGGTCTCGGTTGCCGTGTTTGGTCCCCGCCATGTACTGCAAAATCTCCTCACCTGGGAAATCTTTTCCCTCCTTAACCTGCATGTTCGGTGTGTGTGTATGTATATGTTTTCGCTTCTGGTGCTTCCGCGCCTTCGTAACACCTCCCACAACCCCTGAATCGATGGATGCCCCTTCTTTTCCCACCCACCCCCCACCCCCACTCACCCGATCGGGGTGTGTGGGGTTATATGTCATCATTGAACCACGTGGGGCTGGGCCTGGTCGGGTCGGGTGGCTGGTCGAGCAGATCGGGCTATCGGCCATGTTGGTTAGTGTGGTGGCGGAGTCCGTACGACTGGTGATGACGCAATACCTGCTGGCGGCGGGGGGCGGCGGCGCCAGCAGCTTGGCGCCCTTGGAGGGGCTGTTTTTCATTAGCTCGGCATGTACGGCAGTTCTCACCGTACAGGCGTCGTACTTGGAATGGCCGAAGCTCCTGCGGCAGCAGCACTACCTTGTCGTACCACTGCACCCGTACAGCTTCGCAGCAGCTGCCTGCTGCGGCTTCCTCGTCAACCTGTTGGCCATCGTCGTCATCAAACTGGCTTCGTCGTTGACTCTGAAGGTGATGGTTCGGGTGTGGTGGAGGGGATTAGGGAGCGCAGCGGGGGAGGGGAGAAGTGAGGGGAAGGGAGAAGTGGGGGGAGGGGAGAAGTGGGGGGAGGGGAGAAGTGGGGGGAAACACAGGTACGCGGGAGGCAGGGCTGGGGTTGGGGTTGTGTAGTAGCTGGTCGCTGAAAGGCCGCTCAAGATGCTAGCTGGCAGAGCGTTCTAGCGTCTATTTGTAAACGATGTCTGCACCGTACTGTACGACAGCTTTACTACAAGTAGTAGCTGGGGTTGGAAGAAGACACATTGCGAGGGAAACCCTAAACCCCTCAAAGCTCAGAAAACTTCCCGAGGCTCCAGCAACGTTATTTGTACGACGGCCCTGCCCACTTCCATTCCCCGTCCTTCAAGCCCGCCGGGGGCCCCCCTTTGCCTTATGAGACTGCCGCCGCACCTCACCGATGTACTACAGTTTCACAAACATATTCACATACATATGCGACATGACTAAGACGTTACAACAACAACTGCTTTATTAACGGATATGTCGTTTTTTCTTTGTCGTACAAAACGAAATGCCGTACTTGTTGCACCTTGCCGTACACACAGGTCCTCGGTACGGTCAAGGACGCGGCCCTGGTCAGCATCGGCATCTTGTTCCTCCGTGAACGGGTAACCGCACTGCAGCTTGTGGGGTATACCGTTAGTATGGTTGGGTTTGTGTCGTACAACATGATTAAAGCAGCCCAGCAGCAGCACGCCTCGCAGCCGAAGGGCGAAGGGGCGCTCGGCGGGCTGGGCGTCGGCAGCGGCGGAAACGGAAGTGGTGCCGTACGGTCGTTGTTGCCGTACTACACTATCAACGCAAATGCTGCCAGCAGCAAGGTGCGATGATGTAGTTGTAGCGACAAATGGCGCTGTGGTGGAGAACGCTAGCGGCAGTGCCGCCAGTAGTACCTCCGCCGTAGTGGTCCTTGCTGCCCTTTGCTTCTGCTGATACAGAGCTGGGCAGCGTGCAGGTTCGGTTTTCGGAGCCTGGTGGCTACCTTTCGGTAAAAACGGCATTTTTCACTCTGTCATGCATATGTGACCATATCCCCCTTCATAGCCAGGAGTTTTATTACCTTCCATTCTGTGTAGATCAGGAAAACTTGCGACTTGTGAAATGCGAAGCTTTTGACGGCGTTCTAAAAGCGGTTAAGGCTTGGCTCGAGCAGCAGCAGCAGCAGCAGCAGCACCATCACCATCACCAGGACTCGGCTGGAATGCTGAATCTGAAACCTGTTTAAAATGCAATGCCATTTTGCGAACGACCGAACGCGACAATCTATTTGCGCCCTGCGAGCCTCTCTAGTTAAGAGGGATTGCCTCAACAACATCACCGCATCGCATATTGATTATGGTACGTGGCTGTAGCTGTAGCTGTAGCGGCACTCGGCTGCCCCTGGCGGCGGGACTTGGCGTCCTCGCGGCGCCTCTGCACCGGCGGTGGGGCACCGCGAACCCAACAGACCCAACATCGCAACTGGGCGCAGCAGATGCATGCACATGGATGGTAGTCCTCCCCCTCCCCCACTGGTCCATGGGCTGTACAACCCGTACCTTGGACCACCACCCCGATCCCCTCGACCCACTTTCCCCCTTGCGACGATCTTTTCCGTCGGGAAGGGGGAAGTGGATCTGGTGGTGGTGATGGTGCTAGCGGTGATGTTTGATTGTTCTTTGGGGCTGGGCGGGCTGGGGTAGCTGGTGCAGGTGCGGGGAGGAGGGGGTCAGGGGAAGAGAAAGTACTTTGCGTGTTGCCTGAAAGGGGCCTCTGAACGTTTTTCATGGGGGCCTCTGAACGTTTTTCCCGTTGACCCCAACCGGGGCTGTGGATGACCTGAGAGTGTCCGTGCGAAGCGATGAAGAGGTGCCCTCTCGCGTTGAGTGAGAGAGCGAGCGCGTGGAGCGCGAGGGGGGAAACCCCGTGGGGGTGGCGGTGAAGTAGATACCAGGGCCCGAAAGAGGGCCCCAAGAGGGGGAGGAGGAGGAGAGGGAATATGGAGCTAGAGCCGGGGACATGAAAGAGAGCGAGCGAGAGGGCGATGTCTTTGATTATACATCTTGGACTGGTGTGGGATGGATGTACTAGGGTGTTGTGAATGAACAGAAAACCACCAATTGCTGCACAGAGTAATGATGTGACGTGTGCTAGGCGGCAGTAGTTGCACCTCGGAGGCGGTCCTAAGCAGAGAGCGTACTGCACACCGCAAAGTAAACCTCTTCCCATCCAGCACCACCACTTCACATACCCCCCAACGTGTCGGACCTTACCCGTGCCCCCGTCCCATGCTGTTTGTTTGCCATCGTCCTTGTTTGCCACCTCCGTCATCACCATCAGCAGGCCCCAAGACCTGACTGATGGGAGCGGTTATCGGTCAGTCAGTCAGTCAGTCAGGCGTTCATTTCGACGGATAGACAGATCAGACGGGCGCATGGCCCATGAACGCGCATGCGCACAGACGTGCTTCATAATTGCTGGACTACGAAGGTTTTGCATTTGGCTTCTTCAAGTTTTATCTATTCACATCTCGTGGCTCAGTTCATTTAAGCACACATGCAAATGCGTTAATTTACCAGATCATTCGAATTCGTCCGTCCCGCACATCTCGAGATGGAGATATAGACATCATGCCACAACAAAAACGCCGTCATAGCTGCCGGATTCGGGCGTTTTCCTCTCCTCCATTGCGATCTTTCCCCCTCCCGCTCTCGCTCGCTCTCTTCCGATTGAAGTCGAAGCAGGATAGGGCATAGCCAAGTTGAAAGAAAGAAAGCTGGCCAGTATCAGCCCATGCCCGCCGCGGCCCTGTCGCGTGTTAGGCTCAGACATCCCTTCATCTGACAGTTTTCCGTACGTTACATTGCCGCTGCATGGTCCCCGCTTCCTCTAACCTCCAACCCCCCCTCCAACTCAACCACTTCACAAACAACATTCCCCCAGTTTCCTTATCAACACCCCGATTAGTCGTTACCACACGTAGCCCTCCCCCACGTTTAACCGTAACACCCTTCTTCACCCCGTTTGGCTTGCCGTCCTAAGCCCTCTCCGTCTCCGTCTCCACCTAAACCTTTATCACAGACCTCCAGCCATAATTAGACGCCCTCTCGCGCTGGCCAATATCTCCACAAACGCTCCCCATATATACACACACACATACCACCCAGTCGCCTTCGTCCTTTATTCACTCGAAATGGCAGACGTCATTTCCGTACTGCTGGATCGGCAGCCAGTAGCCCTTAGGGTGGTCCACTTTGACCCAGCCCGGGTGCTCCTGGCTCTTCCAGCCCTGAGGGGGTTTGGGGAAGGTAAAGGAGATATGGAGGTGGGCGAGGAGGAGAACCGCTAACCGCGTGGGGACAGATGTGCAGCTCGAGGGAACGGGAAATGGCGAAGGCAATGGGGACAGAGAGGTATCAATCAACCAGGAGGGGAGGACGTGGAAGGGAGTACTGAAGGGTGATGGACTAGCGGGGGGTCATGGAGGTGGAGGGAGGCTGGTTAACTGGACATGCTAACTGGCTGACCGGGATACATCGCTTGGCACCGCAGTTCAAACTTTAGAAAACCTCGGTATTGGTGAATTCCGCTATAGCCGAGTAACAGTTAGGGCAGCCCCGTATTGGAGTTGTGACAGGCAGCTTCAATGACGATGGTCATGGTCATTGTGTGCCAGGGTGGTTGGCGAACCCGTTGCCCTCATGGCGGGGCCTTGCCAACCTTGAAGACAGTTCCGTTGCGCGGCCAGTCAGGTGCAGAGACAGAAGCATTCATATCCGGCTTGGAACGCCAGAACATTCCCGTGCAGCCGTTCTTGGAGGCATCCATTCGGATAGCGACCTGCGAGGCGGCCCCCCCAATCGGTCACGCTCTGAATTGCAATATCCTGGTTCACCAAGTGTATGATTCCCAACCTTGTTTTCATCTGAGAAGACGTCTTTTGTTGCCATGGCGCGAATCGTCAACGCGCGACGGGAGGGGCTGGGCAACACAGCAGCGAAAGGACGGCTGCTGGTGAGACGGAGGGTAGCCATTGGACAAGAAGTGTTTCAGGACAGTGATGAGTTTCTTGTTCAAGTTACTGTAAATTAGTTACAATTAGCAACCACGCATTTCGCTTGCACGGATCCTGACTGGCCACATATCGCGCCAACTGTAACAAGGGCTGCCTTAGCGGTGTTACACCAACTCACAGAGTAAAGCTAGGTTAGTTGATCATTACAATATCATTCAATCTTGTTTTTGGTATTCAGCGCGTGCTGATCAGTAAAACATGTCGGCCTTCTATTACCATATTGTGCCTTCGGCTGGTCAGCGAGGCCTATCAGGTGTAATGCTTACCTCTAATCTAGCGTCACGTAGATCGCCCGAAACTGAAGGGGGACCATAACGAGCGTGCTGTTGGCGTCGATGGTCCCAGTGGCGCAATCATAACACGATTTCTTTACTATAAGTCGACTCTCCCCCTATCAGCTCACAGGTTGTGATCTTCGTGCTGATGCGTTAGCGTGAATTGCCAATTTCAGCCGTTCCACACCCTCGACCAACGTCTGCTAGCGCTCCCGCTACCACCCGGATCTTCCGCCCCCAAGTCCTCAATCCCACATTGGCATCATTAGCAGCCAGGCGCTGCTACAGCAGGTGCTGGGTTACCGGCACCTCCACTACCGCAGGTTCTGTTAAGACCAACAAAGCGCCGGAACCCAGCCGGGTCCTATTATTGCTGTTACCATCCACTGGTATATGAGTGTCGGTCATCTCCAACAGGTTCCTCGCATCCGCCGTAACAGGGGGTTTAGGATACCGCATCATCTCATCAATCGAAACGTATATTGCATAGAACAACCACCTTCGCAGGTAAATACGACAACCCTTATTCCCTGCGCAAAGTCTAGAAGAATATGCCCTTTTGCATACCAGGAAGGTGTGTGTCAACTCCACTCGGAGTTTGCGCTCCACGTGCACACACGCCATACGGCCAAAAACGTGCAGTAAACTCCGAAAAACGCCTCATGCGGTGTTACACGCTTACCAGTGAAAATTGCGGACCGCGCAGGTTCCGTCATAAGGGCCTAAACCCGGGAGCAGCAACAGCAGCAGCAACAAGCAGGTCGATACGACACCTCCTGCGGCCCTTACATGCTCGCTGGCTGGCATTTGGGTCGAGATACAACAGCCACGGGTAGCCGACCCGCCAATGACCGCGAGGCGCAGCAAGTAGTCCATCCAAACCACCCGCCAGCCACATTTCCACGCTACGACTACGATCATCCTAGATGCGAACACATAGGACACGCATTGAGCGGTTTCAAGGACCCAGGCCGGATTGGTGGCTATTCCTGAACCCTCTGTCCCTGCGGATGTTCCGTTGACTGGATGACGAGGGATCCCAGAAGGCAGGTTTAACCGCCTTGGACTTGCAGTTCGTATGGCGTAGTACAATGTGGTAATGGTGGATGATGCTGTATGGTGTGATAAATCGTAGGAACGACAATGTGTTCGATTGGCCCAGAAGCCTCCCACTCTGTCACATCACGTCACGTCATATCGCATCGCAATCGCATCACACCTGGTCGCATACCTCTGTTGGATCTACAAGGCGGACACATGCAGTCAATGCCCTCGTGGGCCCCAACATGGCCCGCCATCGGCCCTTCCCCTGCCAACAATGCCTTTTTCCACAGACCTGCTGACCTTCCCACCCTGGCTCCCTTTCTAGATCTTAAGTCCGCATCCGGGTGCAACGTCCCGGTAATCCTCCCATTCAGCCATGAACCCCCCTCCTCCTCCTCTTCGCCCTCCTCTTCCTCCTCCTCCTCTTCCTCCTCCTCCTCCTCCTCCTCTTCGCCCTCCTCCTCCTCCTCCTCCTCTTCCTCCTCCTCCTCCTCCTCCTCTTCGCCCTCCTCCTCCTCCTCCTCCTCCTCCTCTTCCTCCTCCTCCTCCTCCTCCTCCTCC
>NW_003307637.1:50106-62858 GCF_000143455.1 Volvox carteri f. nagariensis
TGGCAGCTCCACCAGGTATTCATCATCCTGCTTAGCTGAGTGGCGCTTTTGTACGGGTTTTGCTGGGTACGAATATGCATGTATGGCCTAGCAGCAGTGAATGCAGATACGGTGCCACTCTCCCAGCCCTGCTCAGCGCAGCCGATGGACTCGATCCTCGCAACAAGAGCTCTACACCCTATACACGATACCTCCCCCCAGAGCCCCTGAGCCCTCTCATTCATCCGCATGGGACATCTATGCACACCAGCCACTCCAGATTCGGCTGGCTACCGGCATGTACTGCTGCAGGCAAGCTTCTTTCTTCTTCCCACGTTCAACCCCGTGCAATCAGCCCAATCAGCAGCGCCTCCAAGCTCCCAGACTCTGAGGCCATCTGCGCCAAGTCCGGGCCCATGGCCTCCCTGAGAACCGCTTCACCACCGACCCTGCCTCAGGACCCGCCGGCCACTGCAGCACGTGCAGGTGCTCTTAACGTGCCGCCCATTCCACGGCTTCCGCTTTAATGGGCCACCCGTGGGAGAACAGCAGCGTCAGCGCAGGCAGGTCGCCCTTCACTGCTGCTGAAGAATAAGCGCGACCCAAAGCGCTGCCATTAAATGCTCAATCGTTGAGACAGAAGTATTAGCGAACCTGACATCGCGTCCAGGTTATCAGCGCCCACAGCGTATCATGGATACTGCGACGAAGAACAGCTGCTCAACCTCCAGTTCCTGGCTCCGAAGCCTGTCGACCTTAGCCTTCCAGTCGGGCGTGGAGCTACCCACGGCCTCGTTAACAATGGCCATCTTATTCTGAAAAGTATGTCCACACATGAACTTCTCCGAAAAATGATTAAGTGTGCACAGGTCGCATCCCTCAGCGGCTCTTATCACTGATTGGCAGCAGGCACTGCTGGCAGCAGGCCGGCACAGGCTGAAGGGCCCACGGGGCTCCCGGGGTTCCCGCAGCGAAAGCCGGCAGCCACTTGGTGGTGATGTCAACGTGCCTATTGCGAGCTGAAGACTTGAGACATCGTGGCTTGGTGGGAGGCCGATACAGAGGAGTTTCTTGCAAAGCGCGAGCTGGTTGCCACCGGCAGCTAAATTCCAGGCTGCGCGCGTCCGCTGCTTCATGTCCTCGTTTCTGAACATATAGAAGTCGCCGTGTTCTAGTTGGCGACGCTGCCATTCTTAGCCGTGAGACAAATCAGTTTCTGCCGTTGCGCCAAAGAAAATACTTTGATTGCGTCGCGTGCACCCAAGCGGTGGAAAAAAACAAGGTGCAGAACAGGCTGCGACAGCTGCACCCTTGTGTTTCGAATATGTCATGAAGTGATCCGGTTAATCAGCCGCACGTTGCAGGAGGCTTCGTTGGGGGTAAGGAATGCGACAACGCGTTGCTTGAGCTCTGGCAGCAGCCAGAGGGTTGCAAAGATTGGGGATTGGGCGCAGGTACTGGTCAGGCGGGATGGGGAACAGGGTGACGACGTCAGGATGGGATGTGGGGCCCAAGGCAAGGATTAGGGATTACGCGTGCTACACTACTTTTAGGATGGGGATTGCTATCGGGGTGAGGATGGGGATGGGAACCCTGGCTGACAGGATGGGGATTGCAGGCTGTCGCAGGTTTAGGATGGGCTCGCTGCCATAGGGTGAGGATTGGGGACACAGCTGGAGGATTAGGATGGGTGGTTCTGCTGTAGGATGAGGCTGCACATGCAGAATGGGGAATACTGACAGGACTGCAACAGACCAAGGATGGATGGTGTAGTTGTCCATAGTTGCTTACTTGGTGTTCTGTTACTTATGGTGCATCTCACAGCGTCTGGTGAAAGTGTTTACATGCAGCACCCGATCCCACAAATTGAATGCGCCTGCCTGGTCCTCGATTGGTACTTTAGGTCATTCTTTCGGTTGCCCATTTTTTGCCTTTTGCCCAGCGGGGGCCGGAGACGGGGCGGCTGATCGAAGTGCAAAGTTCGAAGATCGAAGATCGACTGGAGGTGGCGTTTGGCGTGTACGCCGTGTGATCGGCAGCAATGGACGGCTGCATGACGCTTGGCCGCAAGGTTTGGGTGGGATCACCTTCGCAGCATGCACGCAGGGCGCCCTTGCTCATTGTGCCGGGCCCTTTAGTGCATCGAGGGACTGGGCCCAACGAATGGGCGCTAAAATCTAGTCGCGGCCGCGTCTACTGCACTGTTCGCGACCGGACGGGGTCGGCTCAGCTGGCATGCCTCACTCCTGCGCCCAGAATGCAATGCGCGGTTCCTCAGGTAGGCACCGTGCTATAAGCCGTAGTAGTCGTAGCAGGGTAGTACCTCCTCAGGGGTCGCGGGGTGTGGAACTTCTTCTTGAAACGCGATTAGGATTGCACAAGTAGGATGGAGGTGATGGTGGTCGCGGTCATCGAATTTTCATGAGCGGAACGGCCAGCCGATATACAATAACTTGGGGCGACAATAGACTGAACTGCTGGGGGGAAACGGCAGCTTGACACGAGTGGCATTGTTTGCTGGTTTGGTGGTTGTACTGGGTGTACGGTCGTGCTTCACGGCCTGCCTCGCGGGATAAAGAAGGGAGGGATTTGGATTGGGGTTTTGGGGTTTTATGCATATACTGAAAAGAGGCAATGGCAAGCTTGTGGCCCTCGTAATCGCACTGAAAGAAAGTTAGGTTTCAAGTCAGGGGGAAAAAGGGTTTGATTGATTGGTAAGTGCCATTCTGTGCGCTCGGCAATAGGGTTGTAAACAGGAGCATAAGCAGGTGGTTTGATGACATCTTTCAGCAGGGCCGGCGGTGCGGTGCCAATGTCTTAGGGCAGAGAGACAGTGACGCCGCTCGTATGTGGTTTACGTGTATTCTCTTGTACCGATAGTTTGTTCGTAGGGGTAAGTGGACCACAGAGTGCGAGGATCCTATATAGGACCAATCGGGCGTTTGGATGCTAATATTGATCAAGAGGTAACAGCGCACCCTCATGTAACAGTAAAATAGAAGTTTGTTAAGTGGAGGAGAATTGGAGGAGTTTGTTTCAGCTTTGCGCCCAACCATACAAACTCATGAACAGCGTGCTGTTGCAGTATTGCACAACCGCACCTGTTGACCATCCGAGGTCAGTACTCCCACGAGGTAGTTTGTACACCAGTTGATGACCAGTATGCTCACCAGAATAATGGGGGTTCTCCCTGTCGAGTTTAGCCAGATAAGTATTTCTACTGACTTCACGCCGCGTCTCTAAAATTGCTATTCTACTCCCCCTATCTCTGTCTGTTTGTCTGTCTTCCCCCCCAAAGGTGCTGGCGGCGGAGATGGGTGTGGGCAAGATTGAGATGGTGGAGGGAGTCCTACAATTCAAGCATCATGCGGCCCCAATACACCCCTTCCATGGGTCCGGGGACGTATACGTTCGGATGAAGGTACACGTGTAAAGTGTATTAATATTTTAATATATAAAAGCGATGTGCCTTTCCAGGCATCCTCGGCTTTCCGAGTTGATCTCGGATTGCACCTGTGCCGGAGTGGTCTAACGGGTGGGTCTCAAGCTTTGAGATTGAGCTTTCCCATAGCGAAAGCTGCGTGAGTTCGAACCTCACCGGGTGTAGAGGCTAAGCTCCCTTTTTACATCTCTGATAATACTGACCGCATGGCGGAAATTATAATTCATCGCTGGGCAGGGCCAGAAGGGACACCGGTTCCCATTCTCATGGTGGGAAGCGAGTTGTGGCTCAAGTGCGTGCGGACGTGTACGACAGCGGGGAACGGAAAGCCGCAGGCAGGTAGGTTGTCACTTCATTGCCCATACATACGGAATATACACGGCTTCAGATGCAGCGAATTTGCTAAGGCGCGGCACGGCATTGTGGCCTGGACTTTCTAGGGTCGATTTCGACAAACAGCGGGATCCGAAATTCCTTGTCCGCTAAGAGTGTGGGCGAACCTCTCGGCATGGAGGTGGACAGTGATGGACCCGGTTACTGTGACCCGCAAGCCGAACAGGAGCGGAGTTGACACCACCGTTGATCCAGCGGATTCCAATGCTAACGGATGCCTGACCTGGACAAGTCTGTGTCGGTTTCCTCGAAGCCGGAAAAAGGGCGGGCCCCCCCTGCATCCGTACAGGCCGGTAGCTAGCGCGGCACGTGTGACAATTGATGGGTAGTGTCAACGTGGTGGGAGCTGTGCTTGTTGCAGCAGTGCTGATGCTGTGGGAGCTATGCTTGTCGGCGCGCGGGAGGCAGGAAATCGACACACCGAGCCCCGAGCATTGGCCAAAGTAATTGTACAAACGCGCAGCTTGCGTACTTCATAGAGAAATGAAAGCAAATTTGTCGGTCTGCTGGTGGCAAGCCGGAATGCCCGTGGTAATGCAAGCTGGGTGTTCGAGTTATCATACGCCGTCATCTCAGAATTAAATTATGAGATACGCGGCACCTTTTGAGATTAATAATATAATTCCTACAGGGCGGGGGCCCCCTGGGCGCTTCGAGCTGGGGCCCCGTCCAAAAAGGCACGAACTTCATAGATATTTTCATGAGCAGCTGCCGTACCGCTTAGGGGTCGTCCAGATTGAGAGGTACCTGCAGGCATGAAAGTTGTTCTTGCTGCCGTGGGAGGGGGCGAGCCTGGTTACCGAAGCGACGTCGCTTCGGCTTCTGCCCTAATCAGCAGAGTCGACTCTGCTGCTGTACGCTGTAGATTAGGGCAGAAGCCGAAGCGGAAACCTGTCAGTACCCTCTGACACTGAGAACTCGCGAAAGTACTGAGTCAGCTGAGTTGACTTGTTTAAGGGCGCCTTTCAACCGTATGTCTGCATCCACGCGTGCATGGAGAATGCAAGTTATAGGTGTACAGAGGTTCCATTAAGCATTTCACTAGATCTTGCAAGCTCTGAAGCTGCATTCCTTATGCATACGAGTCTATAAGTATATATTCTGTGCTATCTGTGGACCTTGGTCCGTCATACGTGCAGCGAAGAATTTTTTGAAACATAATTTGTAAGAGGCATAAATTTGTAACGCATATCAACAATCGATACGCCGCCTACGGTAAGCATAAGCTCGAAGTACGAGGATTCAGCAAAATATATCTCAAATTAAAGGATCTGATACATCCCCTAGCATTAGTTCCGCCATATATGGAAGGGAAGTACTCTACATGGCCCGGGGCCTGTACCGTAATATGCTAAAGTGCTACCTTGAGTTTGTTGTGGAGGTTTTAGGCCAAAATTGTCAAACATTCAGGCCATACCACAAAAGTTGACTTTATTCCGACACGCCAAAAACTCTTAAGTAAAATCTTCAAGGTTACCTTGGAGGTTATAGTTTACGATAGACAAAGGTTCTGATATATCATTAGCACCTCCGACTCATCTTTTGTGCAGCCATTTGTAAGTCCACCATACATTTTAGCAATAGACCTTAATAAAAACGTGTCAACAACACTAAAAGCAAAGTGATTTAACTTTTCGTAAGGGTCACACCTTGCAATAAACCACACCCGGATGCCCCCAACTCTCATATCGCCCCAGCAAGCAGTTCATTCATTATCACCATCACCATCACCATCACCATCGTCACCATTCCCATCATCAACATCAACATCAGCAGCAGCAGCTGCTGCTGCTGCCCATTCAGATGTCCACATCTCAGTACTCCGCGAAGTTCGTGTGCCCCGTGGCCTTGGCGTGCTCCACTGCCTCCTTCTCACCCTGAGGTTGGTGGTGGTGGTGGTGGTGGTGGTGGTGGTGGTGGTGTGTGTGGGGGGGGGCCATGTGGAACCATGGAAGCACGCACACACATACCCACGGAGGGAGAGATGGTAGGGCAGGAGCGGGAAGTCATGGGCGCAAGTGGAACACTTCAGCTACAGGGGGGTTCTCCCCTTCCGTCTCCTTCGCAAAACCCGCACCCCTACCCCCACCGCTACCTACCCTCGCTGACAGGGTCGCTCACAGAGCTCCCCATCCCCCCCCCATACACACATACACACACACACCAAGCTCTCCTACGCGTCCAGACACACCTTGAGACCAATTTGGCACACGCCGCATCTCAATGTAAAGTTGGCGGTGTCCGTAAACTGCCGTACCGCGTGTGTGGCTGCCACCTGAGGGGAGAAGGGGAGGGGTTAGGATTACGTACGTACATACATACGTGCGTGCAACGCCTCACATGAACTACTGCCGACGCTCAAAGCCACAACACGCAACGGCCTGAGTCCCGAGGGGGAGTTAGGGAAGCGCATCCACCGCTGGAATACCTCCTACCTTTAATTTGCTCCCACGTGCGCCCCATCTCTCCTCCATTTCCTATTCGCAGGTCAGTTCCTTCAAACACACACACACACGTACACACACGCACCAGTTTCTCCGCCGCCTGCATGATGGCCGCCCCCTCCCTTCCCCCCCGAGAGAACATGGTCACATCCAGCTCCTCGGGGGCGGCATCGAAGGCCGCCACCGCCAGCGCGTCGTAGTGAAGGCCGTCGTAGATCAGCAGGGCGCGATCAGAATAGCCTGAGGAAAGGCGTGTGTGCGTATGTATGTATGTATGTACGCGCATTCCAAGGAGGCGCGAGGAGGAAGCTTGATGGAGGGAGAGCGGGAACGATGGACTGACCTTTAAGGGGGAACCCCCCTCCCCCCCAGTGGAGTGGGGTGGGGGAGAGGGCAGCAGCGGCAGGGAAGGGGAACAGAGGGATAGCCACGGCAGACAACAAACCGTATGCCGTACACTCACCCTTGTCCTGTCCGTACACGTCACATCTCTTTGTCTGTATGTCAAATGCCGCAATCTCCTTGCCGTAGTACTGCGACAGGATGAAGAGCTCTATGGCTCCGCCCCACTTGTCCTTCTGCTGAATCCATCTGGGTTGCGGGAAGATGTAGTATTTGCATAGGAAAAGGGGGAGAGGGGGCTAAGACGAACCACGGAAAGGGGGAGAGGGGGGAGAGTCACAAGGAAAAATGAGAGCGAGAGCTACCTCAACTGGGGGTCGAGAGGGGGACATGGGTACTGTGCGGATGTGGCCGCCCCTGCTTCCCCCCCACCACCGCGCTCTAACAGCCCGCGGATGACACAACACAGCTCAACCCCCCACGCGGGCTCTTCCCCCCACCCCCACCCCCATCCCCTCCGGGTCTAACCCCGTATCCAGACGTCCCTGGGTCCTTACATACATACATACATACCATTCCTACAGTTTCAACCCGCATTTCCAATCACCCACCACCACTAACTGCGGCGGCACGAGCTAATATCGCCACCGGGGTTTTGTGGCGCTTTCCGTCAGAGGATGCAAAGAAACACCCTCCTCGCTCCGAAACCATTTGCACCCGCGGCCACGCCGCCGCGTCCGGGTCGCATACGTGTCGGTTTCCCCCCCCCCCCCGACCTCCCCCAACATATACCCGTAATACCCACTCGCAATACTCTCGTACATCTTTGCCCAAAAAGCCGTCGTTGAACGTGATGGGGTCGTTGGCAACCACCCTGGCAACCACCTGAGTACGGGAGAGACCACGGGGCGGTGCAGTACAGTTCTATACGGCACAGTACGTGTACAACACGACTACAAGTATTACACAGGGCCCAAGGAAGCGTGGCTCAGTTACCGGAAGATGAACAACAGACTGTGCAGACAGTCAAGATATTCCGCCAATAATAGCTTTGGTTTTTATTTATTCCATTTCGCCAATCCTCAATCCCCCTCCCTGCAACCTCGAGCCCACCGTACTAACCAACGTAAACAGAACGCCTCCTCCCCTTCCACATCATCATCATCATCATCACTGACACCAGTACCAGCCCAACCCAACTTCCCTTCTTCCCACCCGACTCTCCCACCACCACCGCCGCCGCAATTCGGCTATTCACACTGATATTCGCGATCGGGTAATAATTGTGTGTATTGCATTTGCATTAACCACCACCAAACCCGAACCCAAATCCGAACCGGAGCGCCACCACAACCGGTTGCATTCACCTTTCTGAGCTCATCCGCTCTGCTTCTGGACCTCTCCATCACGTACCCCACCGCGTTGAACAAGCAGCTGTTGTCCGAGGCAATTACCCGCCGTACGACACAAGAACCGCCACCGCCACTTACGGGCACAGATTGGGGCGCGGGGCCTGAAGGGGAGGAGGTGGCGATCAGACCCAGGCGGGCGGCCCCCGGGGGGAGAGGCCACGCGTGGGTCTGTGTGTATCAGCGTGTCGTTGCGACGTGCACATCTGTGCTTTCTGCACCCGTTTCCGCCCCTCCCCTCCCCTCCCCACCCAGCCTCACCCACAACACCTCTGCGGCACAAGGTGGTGCTGCTCCCTCACACTCCCATGCACACCTCACTCCTGCACGTCTCCACCACCCCGGGTGAGGCCCCGGGGATTGGGCCCTGTCATGGGCATCCCAATCTACCTGACATGTGACCAGGCAGATCCAAATACCACCACCTTGCAAGCTGCCCCTCCTGCCCAAACACTCATCTTCTCCCCTCCCACCGCATACAACCCATGTCCCCCGGAAACCCTAAGCCCAGAGATGCATCCCGTTGCCGCAACTCACCTCCCCCCACCGGCCCGTCCGTCACAGACCTCCCGCCTACACCACTGCCCCGCTCCTCCACCACCTGCCGCTGCGGCCGCCCGCCGCCCCCGGGGCCACCACTGCTGCTGCTGCTGCCGGCAGCGGCAGTAGCACCGGTGGGAGCTCCTTCTTGCCCCTCCAGGGAGGCAGCTATGGCCCGGGCAAGTGCCTCGTCTTCGTCCATGTACGGCATGCCGCCAAAAGCGGTTGCCGTACCCACGCCCTGCAGCAGGGCATGGGCCGGATGAGTGCGTGGTGGACACAGCTGACCGGTGCGGCGAGAAGGGTACGGGAAGAGTACGAGGAGACATCCACGTATGATGTCAAAACGGGCATGGCGGCAGTCAATGTCCAACAATAAATGATGACGATGACAAAATATGCCGGTAAAAGCTTGTCTGTGTATCTGTTTGTGTGTATGTTTGTGTGTCCTGACTGCACACACACACACACACTAGGTAAACTACGGGACCACCTTCATTGTGGTGCGGGGGATCCACGGGGGGTCCATATCCGCTCCGGCTCGCTCCGGCACGGTAATGGAGCCCCCCCTGGAGCCGTAACCCGGAGGCTATCTCACAACGTGCCCCATCATGTCTGGTCGGCCTCGTTCATAAACCCGGCATGGCATGACATAATATGATACGGCACTTCCGTGAGTTGGGCAACTCCATCCAGCTCACGGATGGAGCTGAGCCGATTTGGGCTGCTGGGCCAGTCGCGGCGCAATCTCGTGGACTCTCCCCTTGACAGGACAAGGACCACGGGAATATTCCACTGTGTGTCCGCAACTCGTGGGCAGCGTTTCGCACTGCCAGAGGATTGGTTCCGCCGCTGCCGTTCCGTGCAGGGGTGCGTACCCGGGGAGGAGCTTCGGTGCTAGCTGCCACGTCTGAAGTGCTGGGTGCCGTAGCGGGAGAGGGAGAGGGAGCAAGTCCAGATGGGTGAGGAGGAGCTGACGTCGCTGGGGCTGGCGCCGGTGCAGGTGCAGGGGCCGGGGCCGGTCCCGGGCGGACCGTCAAGGTGTCGCCATTAGCTATTCCCAGGCTAGAGACAGTTCCGTCCGATAGCACCTGACAGGCGAAGTGGGTGGTTAGATTACGCACATGCGCATAAGTATAAATCTAGCATATTAATGAATGGGCGATTGCATATGTCTGGGGAATACCCTAGAGCAATGCTAAGCCATGGATGATACCGACGGTCGCAAACGAGCAGACGTGGTTTCTAACCTGCATTGCCTTTGGTGGGAAGCCCGTCAGGATTTCCATAGAGGTTGATGACACGCCGGTCTTCTCTGATAAGAGGCTCCGGAAGGCATGGATCGACATGCCCGGGTCCACGCCTGCAAAATGCAGCCGACCGAAGGTATTACATCAATGTAGACCCCCAAATTATTATGGCAGCAGCCTGTAACGGGTATGGCAACTCAACAATTTGTCACAAACCCCTCCTCCCGCCTCAGCTGTCAGCACACCTGATAAGGTGAATTGGGCTTGAGGCCCACGACATCTAAGAGTTAGAGACATTTTCTATAAACCAGTTGTCTTTATGCGGTCTGTGCCACCAAGCCACGTAATGCACTGTTCCATACAGACTTAATTTGTCACAGTGTTTGGAGAGCAACCAGCAAATGAATTTTGTACAGAAACCTAACCGTATGCAATAACGATAAACATGTTGACCAACCTGCTTTGCAAGGTATTCATGGTACGATGTACGGAAATCTGTCGAGGTTTCATTTCCACGCCCCAAGCCCCCAACGACTGAAAGCTTCCACAATTCAGCTCAGCCGATTGCCGTAAGCGCAGATCTGTATGTTTCCTCTGGAATCGCTGTGGAACTGGCCCTAGCTTGCAGCAGCTGGAAGCTGTCAACCTGTCGTCGCATAGTAGCGGCTTCGCACAGAAGAGCACGCAGACTTTCGTGATAATCAATTCAATAACGTGGACCTTAGAAAGGCCCAAACGTTATGGCATTCCAACCGTGTCGTCAGTCCTTGCGGATGGGCTCGGCGCAACCATGCCGTCCGGTCGCGGGTGAGAGTATCCATGATCCAAGGCGTGATAGCCGGCAACTTTTACAATCTGCCAAACGTCCTCCAGCTCGCCTTGCGGCATTGTCGTCGGTGAGCACTGGTGTTGCTCGCAGGTCGTGCGCGGTGCAACGGCATCTTTGCCAGCGCGGCTGCTCCCAAGGTACTCCTGACCCGCGAAGCCGGCAAGAACGACAAACTGCGTGACGCTCTCACGATTAAGGGTTTTAGATGCGTTGAGCTACCGCTCATCGAACACACGGACGGCCCGGACAAGTAAGCTTTTCGCCATCTGGATCCTCTCTTTCCTTACACGCCTCCCCCTTCTCGCCAAGCACCATTTTCGATCCCCTCTGCCCTCCACCGCCGCTGCCGCTGCCGCTGGGTTTCAAAGTAGCGGCCCATCATCTCACGGCCCCCTTCTCCTCGTCCTTCCTGCTTCTTGCCTTATTTCCATTACCATGATGCGTCCAGAGCACGCACAATCCCTTCCCTCTACCGCTTCGAACGTCGGCATTGCCGATTCTTAGCGCACGTGCACATGCCACCCTTGATTGCCCCCCTCCTTTCCTTCAAAATACACACACGCACACGCACACGCATCCACCCGGCCCACCCGCCACAAATATCCATACGCACAACGCTACGCTGTCCTCAGAACGCTCCTCCCGGGTCTGTTGGCCACCGCCTCGGAGCTGTACGAATGGGTGGCGGTGACGTCACCCGAGGCAGCTGCCGTATTCCTTGAGGGCTGGGAGCAGGCGGGGAAGCCCCGGGTAGGGACTTGGAAAGGAGGGAATTGTCTGGCAAGGCGGGGCGGGGTGGGGTGGGGTGGGGTGGGGTGAAAACCCGCCGTGTGGGACTCCCGGACTGTTTTGCAAATGTGTCGCAGTCCAAAGGGCTGGGGGCTTGGAACGTGAGTGGAAAAGCCGTGGGAAGGGAACAGTGGGAGGTGGTGGCGGCTGGGTTTAGGAGACGCGCGGTGGCGTGATGGTGTGTGTGTGGGAGGTGGGGGTGGGGGGTATGGGTTCGGGTTGGTCTTGGTCTTGGTGCTGTCTTGGGTTAGATGCCTCCCACATAAGTCACCCGGTACCGCCATTTCCTTCCCCGCTGTTCCACTTCCCTTTCCCCTCCTCCCCCGCCTCCTCCCTCCCCCTCCTCGTTCTCCCCCGTTGCAACCAGGTCCGTGTGGCGGTGGTGGGCGGGGGCACGGGCGAGGTGCTCCGCCAGGGCGGTATCACACCGGACTACGTGCCGTCCAAGGTGGGTGGGTGACCCGCCGGGGGGTGCGGAGGGAATGGAGCGGGAGGGCGGGAGGAGAGCACTTGCAGGTACTTCCTCGTCCACATGTCCATACACATACACACACACTCTCTCAGCCACACAGACACACACATGCGCGCGTATACACACACGCACGCACGTTCCCCCCGCTCCCCCTTCAGGCGCTGGGCAAGGTGATGGGTTCGGAGCTACCTCGCGTGCCCGGGGGCAGTGGCCGGGTGCTGTACCCCGCATCGGTGAAGGCCTCCACCGACCTGCAGGACAGCCTGGCGGCGGCGGGGTTCGAGGTGCACCGAATTAACACTTACAGCACGGTAGGCTGGGAGACGGTGGGTGGTGGGGGGGTGGGTGGGGGGTGGGTGATGTTTTCATTGTGGTGATCAGGGGTACGGCACTGCAAGGGAGGTCAGGGGGAAACGTACCAGGGGGGGAAGCGTGTAGGAAAGATCTGGGAGATGCCCTCTGTCTGCGTGTTCCAGATTAGCTGAGCCACGAGTGTGTCTGTCTGTGTGTCTGTCTGTGTGTGTGAGTGGAGCGCGCGCGCGCGCGCGCGCGCGAGAGAGAGAGAGAGAGAGAGAGAGAGAGAAGGGGAGGGGAGGGGAGGGGAAAGGTAAGTGATGCAGCGCAAGGCATCCAACGGATGATGTGCCAACGCTAGACCCTGAATCCCCTCAAGAACCTGTTCACAGCATAGAAGTCCACTATCGTTGGGGCCCCCCCCGGCCCCCCCCCGGGTTACAAACCTCCGACCCCAGGGCGCCGTGAAGTCCGTGCCCGAGGATCTGCTCCGAGAGGCCCTCACTGCTGACGTGGTGACGTACGGCAGTCCCAGTGCCGTAAAGGCCTGGGTGGGGCTGGCCGGGCTG
>NW_003307637.1:63065-108201 GCF_000143455.1 Volvox carteri f. nagariensis
TGCTGGTGGTGATGATGGTGGTCGTGGTGATGATGGTGGTGGTGGTGGTGATGATGGTGGTGGTGGTGGTGGTGATGGTGGTGGCGATGGTGGTGGTGGTGGTGGTAATGATGGTGATAGTGGTGGTGATGGTGGTGATGGTGATGAGAGCAGGGAGGACGTGGGGCTGAGGGTATCCGGGGTTGGGTGGTGCTGGGGTGACGTACCGCCAGCCCGGTGGCGTGATAGTGGCGGGTTGGTTATGGTGGGCAGGGGGTGGGGGAGGGGAAGGGGAAGGTCAGGTGGGAAAATCCCCCACGTTCTACTGCTGTGTTTTAAGGAAGGGTTGTGTTAAAAATGGGACAGCCGACACCGGGGTCTACTTCTATGTGGGGGTAGAGCCGCCGCAGTGTGAACAGTCCAGTCGAGTGGGGGGATGGTTCTCCAAAAACCACCTCGCAGAGTCTCCGCACTCCACCCCTTCAACACCATACACACAACGCACAAGGGCCCCCTGCGCCGGCAGACGGATATGTTTTCCACACACTTCGTCCATACACTTCCGCACCCCTAACCGTGCATCATCCTTTCTATTTACACCCAACTACTACCCCTCTCCCCCCCTTTTTGACCTCCGCTCCGAAACCACACCGCGCCACATCAGATCAACGCCTGCATCGGCTCCACGTCCGCCAAGGCCTGTGCCTCCGCGGGGATTACGGAGAACGTGTACTACCCAGATTCGCCGGGGATGGAGGGGTGGGTGGAGGCGGTGGAGAGGGGTTGTCGCGATGCTCAGTTGATGGCCGCAGCTGTGTAAGGGGGTTGAGGGGAGGTGTGGGAGAACGGGTTTGAGGGGTGGTGTGGTGGAGGTGGAGTTGGCTGGTGTCTGTGGTGAAGAGGCGGCAGCTTGGGGTTGGGGCTAGGGCTATTTGGCGGGCCAGGCCACCCGCTCCCCAGCTTCCCAGCTTCAGTTGCCGTACGTGCCTGGGAGGTGATATGGCGGCTGGGCCGTATCAATGGGGGGGGTGGGAAAGTAGGGGAGGGGGATCATGGGGGAATGCCCGTAGCAGGAGATGTTCGACACAGAGGTGACGGTTACACCGGCGACAGAAATACCTGCAGTTCCTGAAACAAGAGGAAATGTGATTTTGGACAGTGATTTGTGTGACTTGGCGTGCGTGGCCTTTTTCTCAGCTGCTGCAGTCGGCTGAGCTACATCTTCATCTTGGGAACACTTCTTTTCGACCTCTCTAGTGTGGGGCAGGGCATAGCTGACCAGACCACCAGAACGAATCGCTTTGCAAAACGTTTTAGACCTGACGTGCTTGGCGCGGCGGAGCAGTATCTTCTTGGCAATACCCGTTGATCAGGCGGTACGGAGGAAGTCCTCCGGGGCACATGCTGCTTTGGATGCGGCGGGCAGGGCAGCAGCGATGGCCTCTGCCTTGCTGAGTGAGGTAGCTACACCCAGAAGTAAAATTCAAAATGTTTCTTGTCCGATCACTTCTAAGAACCAACTCCTTGCTACATCGCGCGAAACCAAAATAAAGCCACTCCTGAAACCACAGCACTTAGGAGTAAAGATTTTAAGTCTGCCTCTACACTAAAACTAAAAGTTGAAGCGCCGCGTGCAAGTAGACCACAAAGTACTACTACGCATAAAGTTTGAGCCCCTGTACCCATCAGTGTTTTGTTTTTTTTGAGCGATATATTACCCACGCGCGAAATAAACCTCCCTCAGGAAGCGAAAACGAGCGGTGGAAGGCACTGGAAGGTGGGGAGTTTGGCAGCACTGTGTTGGGTTTTCAAGGGGGTATTTGCGATCTGTGAGGGCGTATCTCCCCCAGCCGCTTGGGTCAGGATCGATAAGCGACACACCAAAAAGGACAAATGTTATCGCACCCTAAGCTACAAAAACCTTGGCTCCAATTTTAAAAATTGGGACACTGGTAGCCATCCCCAAGGAAGTTCATCACAGCCCGATAATTTTTGGGAACAACCCCATGGCCAGTGTGCCTGGTGGTGAGCCAGGATGGCGGTGTGAACTTCCATTGGGACATATTGACTTCATTGCTATTGTGCCCCTCACGGATCTGGCCTTCATCGTCTCCTCACCCGGGGGTGTAGCAGCTGCTGTCAGGTGGTGGATAGATTACCGGGCCAGGCGAATCAGCAGCGCGCTATTCCCAGTGGTGCTGCAAAACCATCTATGTCTGAGAGCTGGTGACGTCTTCCTGTGTCTGGGAACAACAAGCACCGCAAGGGTGCATTCCCAGGAAGTGGCCATCAGTGGCATCGCTTGAGTTCTTCATTGGCACAGCAACAGCAAACCCCCCGTCATGCCTTCCAAGCCTGCGGATTTGAGCCAATTGTTTTAAATTTGCAGGCAGAAGGGCTGGTTAGAAGTTGGTTAAAAGCCGCGTGCATCCATGGTAGCTCATGTACATGTCAACTGCTGTCGTCGTACCGTAATTGCGGGATTCACACGTACATTTTGTAACCCAACCTATCACGGGGCGGCATGACTAGGTGCAAGCAGGTTGGCTGTTGGAGATGAGGTGACTAGTTGGGTTAGGCTGGCTGGCTAGCTGGCTGCATGGCTAGCTGGCTGGCTGGGTGGCTGCGTAAGGAGATGGGTGGATGGCTAACTGTCTTTGCTGGCATGCTCGCCAGGTTGCTGGCTGGGAGGGTGGCTGCTGGGTGGCTGGATGCGGGGCTGGGTGGGTGGGTGGGTGTGTATTTATTATTGGGGACGCATGCAGCTCGGGGGTGCATGAATGAGTTTGGATGGATGATGATGATGAGGGAAGGGATAAGAGGCACGAGGTGATAGCTGTCATGTGTAGTGAGGTGTAATGGTGATGAGAGGCGAGGGTTCAGAGTGATCGTGACAGCTGCAGGATGAGGGCTAGGAATGGGGTATTAAAGGTGAGCCGGGTGCAGGGTGAGGTGGGGTGGGTGGAAGAGGGGATTAGTGAGAGGTGAGGGGTGCCTGAGGGTTGAGGGAGGAGGGGGGCAGAAGGGTTAGGAGAGGGCAGAAGAGTTTCATACGGGCAAATGGCTTGCGGGATTTGGTGCTTACTTCATATTGGACTTCACACAAGGCAGCACATATGAGTGACAGCATCTTTGAACTACGGATGGGACGGTGTGGATTCTGAGTGAGATGCGAGGTTGTTCAATCCTCTGTGCAGGACGGCTAAGGGTAACATTACTACTAACACAAGGTATTAGTTAGTAGTAGTTGAGTATTATAGAAGCAGAGGCTTTTGGGGGTAGCATAGGCCTCTGGTTAGGGGGCCGTGGGCTACCGGTAATGTTCCAACATGTGCCCGAAACTTTTAACTTGAAATTATGGACCCAGACGACTAAGCCTTTACTTCTTATACCTGCGCGGCATGCCAAGCCAAACTTTCGGAAGCCAATTTGCTGCGGTTTGACTAAAAGCTGGCACCGTGGCTCGCTGCATAGCCGCTCCCGCTCACAACCAAGCCGTCTGGACGTCGGTGCCGGAAGGGTTGCCAGCAGGATAGAAGGGGGAAGCCGTTCGCCCAGCGCTTTGGGCAAAAATATGCCAGGCGAGCAACAATCAAGCCATACCAAGGTCCCCAGTGGAAGGAAAAAAGGATTCCTACGGGGTCCTTGTGGAAGTTCCCTGATCCTGAAAGCCATTTGCCATCCTGCGGCAGAGGGCAGTCTGGCGAAAGACGAAGGGGAGATGTTGCTGTCCTGCAAAAAAAACGCGCTCTCCAGCAATTTCATACACTGATCATAGTATAAGATGGAGTCAGCATTGAGTTAAACAACAAAAATCATCCCTTTGTACATCTTGTCAATGGTCGTTGTGCACGACAGCAGCATTCGGTTCCGCGCATACACACAGTTTGCTTCAGGGTCCTCCAGGCATATCTTAAATTTTAATCCTTCATTAGCATAGCCGGACAGCAACGCCGCCTGGCTTTGTTGGCATATTTAGCCAACAATCTTCTCAGCCTTGGCAGTTTAGGTCAAGTGGACAAAAATGCCGATTGGGCTGTGGACTGTCTTTAATGGGGTACGTTGTTGCTGCTGCTCTTGGCAGTCGCTAACATCACGAGTTGCTCCGGCAGTGATTGTGACTCCTTGGTCATGCCAGGCAATGGTTGCAGTTCCTCGTTTAGCATTGCGGAATATTTGTGATGAAAGTTTGCTGTGCGAGAGAACTATCTTCCCTTTGCGTTTGCGTAAACGGTGAACACTCGCCCGCTCGCTCTATTCGTCCTCGCAGTATATGCCCGCTGCACGGTGGCCCACAGCTCAGCAAGTTGTCCGCGTTGGTGCTTGGGGCGGTGTCGCGGTTGTAGGCGCGCTTTACATGGTGCAGGTGAGAAGCGTTCTCCTTTAAACGAGGTTGGTTTCTGACTTGATGAGACGCGCACATGTTGTTCCCGTCCATGCAGCCGTGGGATTGGCTCCAAACAAACCTCGGCCTGAAGAAGGAGGAGAAGTAGGGTCCTTCACCTATCCCCTACTTTTATACCGTCAGCAAGGACAGCGGAGCTGCCCGAAGCGATCTGCTGCAAAGGATGAAGATATTTGGGAGACCACGTGTGGGATATGTGAAACCGTAGAAATTCTGTGGTAGTGTGTGTATCGTGTCGTTTGTGGAAGGACAAATGTGTTTCGATTACAACCATCGTAAATGTAACCACGTCCCGGTGAAGTTTTTATGATGGACCAATAACCCAGCCACTACTGACCGTCATCGCAGAACACGACCGCAACAAATCACCACCTCGCCATAATTGCTATCCAAGCATAGCCCGGGAGGTCAGTGCATTCGGCTCGTCGCAAACTGTAGCATATCCGTATCGCACACATACACCGGCATCAGCGCACTTCAACCAGGCCCTATCCCGGACACCCAACCCACATGGTTATATAGTCCCGGGCACTGCAGTACTTAGAAAAGGGTGAGGCCCAAGCTGCTATAATCAAACAACGAATCAACCTATACAGGAAAGATAGCCGGAAACTAGCGCGACCCGCTGCTAGTAGTACTGTCAGAACTGGTTCCGCTCGAACTACTGCCATCACTGCTGCTGCTGCCGCTGCTGCTGCTCGACGTGCTGCCACTGCTTGGGCTGCGCCGCCTGCGGCCATTGGTATGATCCTCGCGCCCACCGCGGGCACGTGGGGAATCACGCAGCGCTGTTCTGCGGGCACCGTCTCGGGAACCGCTGCGCCTACGCTCTCTGTCATCGACCTCCGCGTTCCGGCGACCACCCCTTTCCTCCTCCGGCCGGCCCTCACCCCGACGACCGCCAGCCTCAACGCTCCTGCCCTTGTCCCTGTCGTACTCATCCCGGCGTCTACCATCGTACTCCCGGGGACCACCACGGCCACGTCCTCCTCGCTCCTGCACGATGCCGTCCACGGACTTCAGGTAATGGTCCTTGTCGCCCCCGTTCTCATTGCCATCGCCCCGGCGACCGCTGCGCTCCAAATCCCTCTCTCGCTCGGCATCTCGGTCCTGCTCACGTGACCGCTCTCGCTCGCCCCCGTAAGGACGTTCCCGTTCTCCGTCTCGCCCAACCCGGGCCGTGTCACGCTGCCGCTCTCCATCCCTGTCCGCGTTTCCGCCCCTGCTGACATGCCGGCCGTCCTCATCACGTTGGTTGCGCTCCTCCCGCCGGGCACGGCCCAAGTCCTCATGCTCGCGATCCTCGCGTGCGGCAGCTCCACGATCACGATCCCGTCCCAACGGCTCGGTCTGCCTGCCTTTAGGCTCCGCATGACGATTGCGCTCCCCTGACAGGCCTTTGGTGTCACGGCCGTCATACCCGTCGCCATCAGTAGCTGCCACTGCACCACGCCGCGGGTCAGGCTCCTCCTCGCTGCGGCGCGGCTTAACGTTCCGCATATCTGCGCCATCCGCACCGTCGTCCTCATCGTGATGGCGACGAGGGCGTCCCGGCGCCTCTCCTGTTCCCTTAGGGCCCCGCTCGTCATCCTGGCGCCTTTCTCCACGCGCCGTAGCTGCTGCACTCCCGCCGTCACCGCCACGGTTACGACTGCCACCGGCCCCGCCGCGGCCTGGGGACCCAGCTGGAGCTGCCGTCTCACGCGGTCCCTCCTCGATACGTCGCCGCTTGGGTTCCGGTGCCTCTGGCGACGGTGCTTTCCTGTCCTGGCCATATTTGGCCCTGTCATCATCTTTATTTCCGCCTCTGCGATGGCGGGCTCCGTCCGAGCCAGACGAGGAAGATGTCGTATCACTGCCGCTGCTGCCGCTGTCAGAGTCGGAATCGGAATCAGAGCTAGAGCTACTGGATCCTGAGCTGGTGTCCGATGATTCAGAGCCGGAATCTGAGTCACTGCCGCTACTGCTACTCGACGGTGACGTGGAACGACGTCGATGGCTGGGCTTGCCGTCGCGCACTGTCGCAGCCCCACGGCCATCGCGTTGGGGCCGCTCCAGAGGGCCATCACGGGCATCGGCAGAAGCACGGGACGGCTGCGATCCCATGTAGTGCCTACCCCGTCCAAGCTCCCGCTGGTCCCGTGGGCCCATATCGCGTCCGCCCCGCCCACGCTCCTGCTGCTCCCGGTCCCAATCGTATCTCCGTTCATCTATGTAACGGCCTCGCTCACCCACATAGCGGCCGCGCTCCTCAGCATACGGGTCGTACCTGTAGCCAGATGGAGTAAACAGATTTCTTCTGTTGACAAGAGCAAGACCACAAAGTTAACGTGCTATTTCGGAACAACACACATTGGCACGAGGATATGCCGACGAACGCCTACTGCGCCATCTCAAGGGTGACACCCTCTGCCGTGATCACCGCATCGCTGCATGGACTGCCACATCGCATCAGTGCCCTGTCCAATGCGCCATTGCCATAGCAAACAGGTCATGATTGCACTCTGTCCCGTCGTACCTCTCGGGTGCAGCTTCGTATTTGCGATACAGCCGTGCTTCTGGAGACGCGTTGCGTCGACGCTCCTCTTCTGCTAAACGAGCAGCCTCACGCTCCTGCGGGTAGAAATGATGAAGGATGGGAGCTTAAGTGAGAGTTTAGTTCCGAGGCAGGTGAAGGTGGCAGAAGGTGCTTTCGCAAGTCGCACAACTCAATGCCAAGCCGCCATGCGCCAGTGACCGTAGGGACTGGCCCTTAGCGCATGCTGAGCTGACCACAGCAATCCACAGTCTTGCGCATACCATGGCACTGTGCAAGGGCGGTAAGTTGTAAGTCGATAGTCAGCGCACTGAGACTGCTGAAAAGTATATGGCTCGCTTCTTTGGAACTTCTTGGGACCAGGGCGTAACTATCCCAGCCCCCCAGCCAAATTTTATCCCGGTCTGCGAATTCTCCCTGCCCTCCTTGCTGTTAAATAGGTCCATCTAGCTTAGGTAGCCACGCATGCAAGACTCTGGATAACCCCAATATGTGCAGACGCCCCAAGCCTAACCTTTGCAAGCTGCTTGGCCTCCTCCTCCCGCTGCTTGGCTTCCTTCTCCCGCCGCTTCGCCTCCTTAGCCCTCTCCTTCTCTCGCCGCTCCGCCTCCTTAGCCCGACGCTTGGCCTCCTCCTCACGGGCTTTCTGGGCCGCCTCGCGCTCGGCTATGCGCTGAGCCTTCAATTGCTCCTGAACACGGACATTAACAGCAGCGCCATGGGGTCAGGGCACGTGATGATCAAACGAGTGCCGAGCAAGTATCCACGTGAAATGCTGCTGTGCAATCAAATTAGGGTTGGGTTCCACACCAAGACGTCCCCCACGGGGGAGTTGACGGCCACGACAAGAGTACATACCCTATCCATAAAATTTGTTTCTGCTACATGTCCGGAGTCGCAAAGTCTTTGCCCGGCCTTTACGTTGAAGCTCAACTGCTAGTGGGAAAGGAATCCGACACACCTGCAATTCCCTGTTGAACGCATCGCCCTCCCGGATGTCCTCTTTCATACCCAGGGCTGCCTTAAGTTTTGACATCTGCTCGAGCTTACGCTGTGCTATCGCATGCGTCTCGTCGACCAGTTTGGCACTGCAAGGGAGCAAGGGAGATCACTTGTAACCAAGCGGTTCATGAAAGGATAACGCCAAGAACACCAAACACGGACTACCTTGCCGCTGACACATCCGCCGAAATCTTGGCCAGCTCTTGTTCTCGAAACAAGCCAAGCAACTCCTCAATTTCCGCTTCACTGTGAACGCTGCGTCAGCAGGAAACGCCAAACTTTACTTCACCATTCGCATGATAACTCACGGGAGACTCTGCCATTAATGCAAGCTTGGGCTCTAGATTGTAACCACGAGAAGCCCCTTAACGCGTTCCTGCTTACCCCTCTTGCTCAAGCCGTTCCCGCTCCTGTTCCACCTTAAGCTCCACTTCACGCTTTTTCTTATGGTCCAAGATCTCCCGGTTCGGCTGCTTGTGCTTAGGGCCGCCATCTTTAGGGGGTTCTGTGCGAACCTGAGGAGGTCCTCTCATGTTAAACTTGTTGCCTTGAACATACCCGCTTGTGCCCGAGCCGCGTGGCGTAAGCAAACCAATGCCATTGTACATTGTCCCCTTTGCCCTGCGGGCTGAAGATAAAGTAATGGGCTTTGACGGAGCTCAATTTGAAGAGTTGAGAAATTAAGGATTATTCTGAACGGGAGAACTAAGCCTCACGATTAGCGGATAACCAGCTCTCTTCTGTCTAACTGATATAACTCCCTGCCGTAACAGGTTGACGACGCCATAACAAGTATTTCATTGTTTTTCATCCGACGCATAATTGATGCATAACGGATACTATAACCTCATGCTGTGTATATAATATCTCAGTGACTCTTCGTAACTTAGGTCGCTGCTGCTGCAGCAAGGAGTGCACTACCCTCTTAACTAGGTGCTGAGGCGATGGTGGGGCTTTCCGGTATACCAGATTTACTCGTGTGAAGAAACATGAGGAGCTTACTTGCTTACTTTCAGGTCGGCATCTTTGCAAGGATAGGAGTTGACCCGGACACAACCGACACATCCCCCACACAAGAAAATAAAAAAACGTAATAAAGATAGGCATTGGCATCAGGGCCTCTGGGGATTTTCGCGCTTCAATGTTGCAAAACCCCAACGAGGAAGCCTCCGTGATCGCAACTAACGGTATTCCCTATATTAAACTACCAACCCTTCATTCAATCAGCTTAGTCATTCCGAGCTCGATCCCGCGCTGATAAGCACATAACCCCCCTCTTAGCCCTTACTGCCTCCCGTGTCCGTTCCCCCGATGTGGGTCCACTGTTTTCCCCTACCTGTTTCGTAAATTTCCCACCCGGCCTCTTCCCCCGTGATGTACAGTACCAAGCCCTTCTTCTCTGGCTGGTCCTAGCAGCCGGATGGGCCTGGTCCGGAATTAACAGGCGGAGGGAGCGTCTGCGGCGGCTGGGGCGTGCCACCGCCGCCAAACCATGCGACAAACCCCCTTTGAACAGCAGCCTCACCGGCACCGGCACCAGGGGACGCAGCACCACCACTCGCTGTAGCATTGCCGCCTCTACCAGAAATGCTACAGGCAATAGCCACAACTGTGGCTACAGCAACAGCAAATCCAGTAGCAGCGATACCCACGGCGATGATGACGGCAATGCTGGTGGTGCTGGTGCTGGTGCGGGTGCTGGTGCTGATGCTCCGACTACACGTACGCACCTGCCCCCGGTTAGCGTGGTAATGCCTGTCAAAGGCTGTCGGCCGCACTCCCTGGACAACTGGGAGAGCCATCTGGGCCTTATGTATGGTGAGAACTTAGTTAGGGGTTGAGCTAGGTGCTACGCGGGCACGAGGGGGAAGAAATGCGAAAAGCAGACGACCTGATGCCTGGATGGCGACCGGACCGCCACACGCAGACGGTCCCCTAGAGTTTGTCTTCGTGGTGGAGTCCGAGGAGGACCCCGCGGTGGGGCCACTGAGGCTCCTGTGCACCAGATATTTCAGCGGAGGGACTCCACTGGAGCCGCCCTCACGGAGCCGCCCTGGACAAGTGAAACCATCCGCCCACCCGCCACCCACATCTGGACACATACTGGAGGCAGCCCCTGAGCGAGCTCCTAACGTATCCCGGTCCGCTCAGGGCCGTGATGTGCGGCTGGTGGTGGCTGGACTGGCCAGCAGCTGCAGTCAGAAGGTGCACAAGTGAGCGCGTGCGTGTGGGTGTTTGGGGAGGGGGGGGAGGGGTCACTGGCGGCGGACGCAGCTGGAGGGAGGAGGAGGAGGTTGTCGGGGGAAAAGCTCTTGAGAGGTTTGGCAGCGTCTGGAATCTGTGTGGCTAGGGGCCAAGGAGCAAAGGGCGGGAGGGGGGGAGGGAGGGGGGGAGGGAGGGGAGGAAGGAGGGGAGGAGGGGGCCCCCTCCACAAGGCTATGTGGGCTGTATGGAGTCTTAAGGGAATAGGCTGTGTCGGCGGGCTGTATGAGGAGGGTGGGGGCTGTGGAACAGGCTGCCGGCGCAGCTGCCGTATGCGAGAGCGGTGCGGAAGGGGAGGAGGTGCGGAAGCACACACAAGCGGAGCGAGGGGTGAAAGGTGGGTGGCCGCTCTCGCTCGCTCAGTCAGCTCCCTCCCAAGTCTGTTCCCCACTCACTCATTTGCCACATGAACGCACACGCAAATACACGCGTGCCCGGCCTTTCCTTTTCCCCCTCCACGAGGTCGCCCTTTTTAAAACCGCCTACTGGTCAGTTCTGCTTCTTGTACACTCTTTCCTTGGCAGCAGCTTCACTCGTTCACGTGGTTCGTCTTTCCCCCCCTTCCCCACCGTGGGACCCTTCCCCCGCCGTTCCTCTCCCGCCCAACACCACCACCAGTCTGTGTGCTGGCATCGAGTCATGCGACCCGCGGGTCGCCCGGGATGGCGGTTATATTATGTGTCTGGATGATGACGTGGCGCTCCACCCGGGTAGCCTGGCGGAGCTGGTTTCGGAGCTGGAGGGCCGGCCTCATGTGTTCATGGCGACTGGTGCGTGGGATTAAGAGCGAGCGAGAGAGACACACATGCAGATTGGGATGGACGTGTGGGTGCGCGGTGGTTGGGTAGTTGGCGGTTGGGTACGGTTGGGTGGATAGGAAAGGCTACCGGGACCTGCGTAATGACGGCGCACGAAGCATTTCTTTTCCGCCCCGAGCCCGCGCCTCCCTCCCTGCCTTTCTGCCTTCCTCGAGGATGACGAACACGTGTTATGTATGTATTCCTTCGCACGTGTTTTCCTCCTTTCCTCGCAAACCTCCTCTCCCTTTCCCGCAGATGACCTTTCCAGATCTGATCTGGTTCATTCCGCCCGCAGTCAACAACGCACTCTCCGTCCCTGGATCCAGGATTCCCTCCTCCTCTGCTCCCCGTTCCCCCGTCATCCTTTCGTTTTATCCTCCCCTCCCTTCCCTGGCCTTCCCCGCCGATACCCCCCGATACCCGCTGCAAAACAGGATACCCCTTTGACATCCCGCCCGCCGGGTCCTCCTTCACCACCTACCTCGCCCTGTGCTACCACCTGCCGCTGCTCATCGCCTTCAGTGTGGCGCCGGACACCTCCTTCGTGTGGGGCGGCTGCATGCTGCTGAGGGCGGAGAAGCTGCTGCCGGAAGACCCGGGGGAACTGCTGGCGGTGAGGAGGAGGGCGTCTGTGTGTGTATGTGTGTGTGTTGGGTGAGGAGAGGGCCTGTGGTTGTGTGTTTATGTGAAGATGTGTGTGTGTGTGTTCGGGAGTAGCCCGGGCTACCCATGGGGGACAAACAGTAGAGGTTTGAAAGAAGCATATACGGGGTGAAAGCAGGGTGGGGGTCGAGTGGGCGTGTGGGGGCGTCTGGGTCTTTGAGCTACGTCCGTCCGTCAGTGTGTGGAGTGAGGTGGGGGGTTAATGGGTATTTGTTTTCGGGGCGGGCATGAGGGAGATCGTGAGGGACGGAGGGCGAGTCGTGGTCCTCGAGGGGGTGATAGCAGTGCGGAGTGAGAACTCGGCATTTCCAGGGGAAGGAAAGTGCTGTTAAAGGCTGACGTGAGCAAAAAAGGAGTTAGAGACAGCACAAAGATGCCACTTCTTGCCGCCGGAGATGCTCCGCTTGGTGCACTTGAGGTTGGTTTTAACGTAGCGAGAAATTCGTTGAGGCCAGACAGCCAGCGGGGAAAGGAGCCCATACATGACGTGGCGAACTAGCGAGTACATTCCATCCATTAACCCTTTCCCTCCCCCCCGTGCCGACACAACCTCGTCCCAAGCTAACAGGCTTGGCGCCACGGCGGCTACTCCGACGACCTCATCTTGGCGTCGTACTGTACGGAACGGCGGCTGGGCATTCGTGTACCTCCTTTCGCTGTCTTTCCGCAGAAGTGAGTGCGTTGCGTACATGGGGGCTGAGGACCATAAGAAGATGATGGTGATGATGATGAGATAGTTGCGGAATATGTGTCTCTCATGAACTACTAAACCTCGAGGAGGAGCGTGTGTGTACCGAGGAGGTGCGCATTGGAATGGAATGTGAATTGCATGAAAGGGTGATAGAGGCCGCGGCCGGGGTGCATGTCGCGTGTCGTGTTTTGACGCACATCCCCCCCAAGGTCACCCCACTATACCCCGGACTCAACCCCGACGCGGGCCTCACCCACTTAAAAGTGGGTTTCCTGTAACCCTAAAAGTTACACTTAGGGTTACATGTAACCCTAAAAGTTACACTTAGGGTTACATGTAACCCTAAAAGTTACACTTAGGGTTTCCTGTAACCCTAAAAGTTACACTTAGGGTTTCCTGTAACCCTAAAAGTTACACTTAGGGTTACATGTAACCCTAAAAGTTACACTTAGGGTTACATGTAACCCTAAAACCCCATTTCCCTTCCTTCCTTCCTCCCGTCCTCCTTCCTGCGCCGCGTTTGCCTTCCCGGTCAGCGTATGTATCATCACTTCGCCCTCTCACTCCCCGTCGGTCTCCGATCCCCCTTTCCGTGCACCTACGTCCAGGTTGGATCCTCGGATGGGCTGGGCAGCATGGCTCAACTACCTCCATCGACAGTTGTTCGTCCTGGACACGTACACCAACGACCACAACCGAAGAACCAACCACACCATGATGGTGCTGCACTCGGTGCTGTCCTGGCTACTCGTGCTGCCGTCGCTGGCGGGTAGGTCATTGCTGGCTAATGTGCTGTGTATCGGTGGGTTGCGGTGGTGGGGTCGACTGGCTGTTTGGCTGCCTGCCGCTTGTTTTCCGGAGGTCCTTCTTTTCCTGCATGTTCATCACGCTAAAGATTTCCTTGATCCTGTCTCTCTACGTCCTGGTTTCTTATCTCTCCTGGTTTTTTATGCGATCTACACAGCTGGCTCCACAGCTGCTAGCATTCTCGGCACATCTGGGTCCCGGTAGCCCGTTGATTGCTGCTAACGAAAAAATAAATCCATTTTTGTAAGTCTTCGCTTTCACATGTTCAGGATGTACATCCTGGCTTGCCCTTCTCCCAAATATCCCACGACGAAGCTCTTCTCTTCTCCAGCAGCTCGTTCCCTCCGCAACCCACAAACAACCACAGACCTACGACCCGCCCTGCCCCCACGTACACACCCCCGGTGCCCGCGAATACCGCCATGCACATCGCAGCCCTCGTCACTCTGGTCGACCGAACCGTGGCCGTGACAGCCGCGGTTGTAGCTGCTGCGGCAACCGGCCTGGCGACGGTGGCAACAGCACCCGTCGAACCCACAATGGCAAAAGCCGCTGGCGCAGAGGTCGGCTACTGCAGTGTCGCCTTCAGCGGCAGTGGTTGCGGCAGCAGCAGCAGCAGCAGGGGGTTATTTAGTGAAGGCACTGCGGCATTGCTACAGCCGTTGCTGCAGCTTCCGGTTGGTGTGGTGGCTGTAGTACTGGGTTGGGCAGCTGCGCACTCGGCACTGGTGTTCATGACGGGTAGGTACGCGTGGGGTGAGGGAGGGCAGGGGAGAGTCATGCGGGAAATTGGGACGTGGAGATTAAGCGGGAAGTGTGTTTGTGTATGATGTTGTTACAGGGTGGTATAGCTTCACCAGCGGCCCCCTTTCCCGAGGCAGTTCCCTGCTCTCCCCTGCGAGAGGGGCACCCTAATCCATTCACCCCATCCGATTTCATTTCAATGTATTCGTTGGGTTCAGCAACTCACCGCCGGCATCCAACCAATCTAGCGGATCAACGGCGTCACAACAAGGCGGATTCGAACCCGGAATCTCCGGAGCAGAAGTCAGGCCTTAACTTCTGCCAGCCACCTGCCTAAAACACTCACTTGTCCAGGCAGGCTAGTTGAGTAGGAAGGCGGAAGACTCTACACAAACACCAATCTAAATATTCATGCATGCCAGCTGTGTGTAGGTCAGGTTGTATTCCTCCTTGAAGGTCCCTTCCCGGATTCGAGCCGGGGTTTTCACGGCCACAACGTGATGTACTAACCACTATACGATAGGGACGAGCAAATGACAAGAAAAGTGCATGTATGCATGTATAAAGATCTTTCCCTGGACGGCTCAAAAATCCCCGTGGCCATACCTTCTTATTTATGCCGTGATTTCTCTCGAAAGGCAGTTTTCAGCTTCCATGTTGCTCCTCCCTTTTGGAAAAAGAGATGAGCCGCTTCAGCTGCTGCCTCTCACCTCACGCCTCTCGCCTGGCAACTGTCACCCAAGCGAATCCATACCACGATTCCATACATGTCACACGACGCATGCAGATTGTCTTTCCTGATTGTCTTTTCAAGGCGGCATCGCCTTCATAGGCTCCAGGTGGCTTGGATCCATTCCTGTCACCACTTCTCAAACCACCTTCCCCCTCTATCCCTGTTGCAGCCGAGATCCTGGGCTTGTTTAGGCAACTGTCCCCTGCCGCGCCGGCCATCCCGCTGTCCTGGTTTCGGTGGGGGCGCCTGTGGGCTGCTATGCTGCTGTCCAATGCCGTACTGCCGTTGATCATGTTGTACACCTACATCAGCCCCTGGGTGAGTGGGTCTCTCCGTGTGTAGCATACATGTGTGCGTGTGTGTGTGAATGGCCGGAGGGAAATGGGGAAAACACACTAATCTCCGCAGTCCGAGCCCTGCGGGGGGTTTTTAGTGGAGGTGTTGGTTGGAGGACCAAAAGTTGCGGGTAGGGGGCATTTGCGCTGCTCCATCCCAGCTCTTCTACAAGTCCCCCGTGTGCCCCGAAACCCAAGAGGACTTCCTTGGTCGGTGCGCACTGTGTGCATACAAGTTAGTAAAGTGTTGCTGAATTGTACGGAGACGTCGTATGCCCGTTCCGCACCCATGGGAAGTTTTGGGACACCTATGAGGACCCACTCGCACCTGCACCTGCTCAATCCATTTTCTTTCCCCCGTCCTGCTGCCTGTGTGTGTATGTGTGCGCATGTGTGTGTGTGTATTCTTCTGGAACCCCCCTGGAAATTCGCTGCCCTTTAATCCATCTGTATTGTATAATGGAGCCGCAGGTGGATTGGGGGGGCGTGGTGTACCGCAAGCACCGTGGCAGAGTCCTTCCCGTGCGCCGCCGACGTCCTCCTTCGCCACCTCCTTCTCCTCCTCCTCCTCGTCGCCCTCATCACAGCCGAAAGGAAGATTGACGGACTGTAACAATTTTTGGATTTCGCTCGGCGTGGCTTTTAAGAGTCCATTTCTATTTAGTTAGGCCCTAATGCTAACGCCTTGGCGTTACGCGTCCGCTTGAGAATAAGGAGCTTCCGTTCTGGTCTTGTGAGGCCCCACCCTTGGGCTGGACCCCATGGACATGTGTGTGATTGTTACAGTGGGCTCCAGACTTACGAAGAGTAGAGCCAGCGGGCCAGCTGGCCGTGCACTGCACCAGAGACTATCAACACACTAGACTCCCACCCAAATGAGACAACGCAAGTCATCTAGACAGCCAAAAGCGCGACGAAAGGGAAGGCTCAGGACCCACAACCATTACTGAAAGTGGCCTGAGCCTCAAAAGTCCTCCAATTTAAAGAATCCAAAAAAAGAAGCAAAAAAAGGTGATAGCTAATCGTCCATCGGTGACGGCTCCCGTGAACATAACAAATTGCCTGACACAATTCGCAAGAAGGGGTGATGTGCCCCAACAGAATCCCAACCTTTCCGTGGAACTCCCAGAGCTGTGAAACCCTGAAGGCGGCTCCAAAAGCCAACAACAACTCGATAAATGGCCGTGTGTGTCGATTGTCCGGCACCTAATACCATTTTGACCTAACCCTCTGACATCAATGAATACTAAACGGTGCTAACTGTTATGGCGAATGGCTAGTGGGGGGGCATCGTAGATAGGTCTCAGCAAAGGGGGAGATCTTAACGGGGCTTAATAGGCCGCAGGGGTAAAACATGTCAGAAGCCCTATGGACAGCGACGGACTGTGCTTCGACAGTGCTGGGTGGATGACTGCTTTTGTGTGGTAATGCCATCGCAAGGGCACGGCAATGGAGGTGGACGCATTGTAGATTATGATAGGTCCCAAACAAAGGTGCAAGTTCGGCTTTTGGGGAACGAGAGTTTGCGTATAGTACGATTGCACTTTTAAATTCGGAGATTGGATTCGTTGCGTCGCTATTACAGGAATCTTGGCACCACGTCACGACGTGCGACGAAGAGTTCAATTCAGTCATGTTGTGTGTACGAGTTGTAGTTGTTACAGTGGAGCACGACCAGGTATGTGTATGCGCAGGGAAATAGACTCCTGGGTCAGTCCTCAGGCGTCTGCTAAGCTGCTCCGTTTACGCGGACGTTGCCCCAGCTACAGTGTCATGCTTGACTTGGTTAGAAGAGCAGTCTACTCTTGAAAAGGAGGTTAAGCAGCTGCCAACATTTCCCGACGTTTGTGTAAGAAATGTTAAAGGAAACAAGTCAGGCGATGTGCCCTTTGGCTCGACTTCTTTGCTTTCAGGCGTGGAAGTTTGGTTGCCCGCAGTAACATCAACGACAACTATGTACCGGTTTCCGAAAGAGTATAGTTCATTTCTGCTGTTGATGACCTTACCAGGATCGACTTGCCATGGTCGAAACACGGAACAAAATTGAAACTTATTAAAAGCTGTCGGCACGTCCCTTCATGGGCGGATATGGCTTGCCCTGGTGACGAAAGATTTGTCACAAAGTAATCATTAAGTCTGACGTGCGTCGACACATACTGACACGCCACCGTACTGTACGCACCGAGGCGGTGATATAAACCAGTCAGCTCGACAGTACGCGTACATGGGCGTACTGAACTCATACGCAGCCAAATATGTTTAAATGCATAAGCTAAATTGCTATTGCTGGACGTTTTCCCTTCACTCCAATTTTCTAAAGTTGACCGATGGCGTCAGATGGCACCACACCACGCTGCGTCTGGAAGGACCTAACCCCAGACCTCCTTCTAAACATTGCTAGCTTCTTAACTCCCAACGAGATTGCATGCACCGCGCGTCTGATCAACAAGTTGTCCGCGGAAGCTCTTCACAGTTTCCGCAGGACTCGGCTGTCGCAGCCCGCACCGCCACACGCCTTCGCCTCTCACTGGAACCGCCCCGACTCTGTCCACCCTTACCCACTTTCGCAGCGACAGGAGCTGCTCATCATGACGGCCGCCAGCGGCAACCTCGCCAACCTGCAGGTCGCGCTCAAAGCGGCCGGCTGCCGCCCTAGCCCAGGCGTCTTCGTCGCCGCTGCTTCCAGCGGCAATTTGAACATGTGCCAATGGCTCGCGGCGTCGGATCCCGAATTAATGTCCTTGAACAATTCGAGCAACGTCATCAGCTGTGCGGCAGAGGCCGCCCGCGGCGGCCACAAGGCCACGGTGCAATGGTTGCTGCAGCTCGACAACCAGGAAGCGCCCAACCAGCTAGTCGGCTTTCACGCCTGGACGGCCGCCGCCAGCTCCGGCCAGCGGGCCTTATGCGAAATGCTCCTGGCGTACGGTATTCCTGTCAGCTGTATGGCGGCCCCTAACGCCGCCCGGGCTGGTCACGTAGGCCTTACGCATTGGCTGCTGCAGCAGCATCTTGGAACGGCGCGAGAAAGTTCGTCAGCAGACCGGGCAGATGGTTTAAGTCCATTTCCGCTCCAAGCCACTGCAACCGACGTGCTCGCTGCTGCCGTGTACGGCTTCAACCTAGCAGCAGCCCAGCAGCTGCACCAGACTATCCTAGGTCAGGCCGCCACGGCCGCGGATGCCGCCCTGGGAGGCGGCGGCGCGCGCGGCGGCCGCCATCACCTTAGCACCAGGACTTGGCAGCAGCGTGCCGGCGGTCGGGAGATCGTGTTGCTGGCAGCCCTGACAAGTCCCACCCCGGACTGGCGGGACAAGGTGCAATGGCTGGTGCAGACACAGGACTGCAGCTTCAGCAGGGCTTGCGCCTCGCAATTAAATGCGCTTGCTTTTGCGAGGTGCTGCCACACAGACGACGGCATAAAAGAGCGCATGCAGCTGCTGCTACAGGTCCCCACGGCCACAAGCGCCATGGGTAACCTCGTCCGCGCTGCCGTGCTTGAGGCCAACTTGCCGCTGCTGCGGTGCCTGCGCGACGGCAGGCCGTGGCTGCCAGAGAGTATGATCTGGGTACTCGAATTGGCCGCAATAGCAGGCAGGATTGAAGTCGTGTCAGAGCTGATCGAGCTAGGCTGGCGGGTTCAGCCCGCGGCCTCCTTAGCAGCTGCATCACGGGGCCGTCTGCGCACCCTGCAGCTGCTGATGAATCGGAACAGCGATGGGGTGGGACAGCAGGGAAGTGAGGGGCCAACGGCGGCCGTGGTGGAGGAGGAGGCGACGGCGCCCTTTCGAGGGGAGAGGGGTCTGGAGCTGGCTGAGGCAGCCGCGGAGTCAGGTAGCGTGGAGACCCTGGAGTGGCTACGGTCGCGGGGATGTCCATGGGATGAGAGGACCTTTGCGGCGGCTGTGCGTGGCGGCAGTGGGGCGCTTGTGGAGTGGCTGCATGTTCGGGGCTGCCCCATTGGGGTGAGTCGACATGCAAAGACGCTTAGTTTGCGGAGAAGATGTGGCCTTAAAAGAGGGTTGGGTGGGTACGCAAGCAAACCTCCCAAGCAGCCTGTTACGTATTCATTACAAGCTTTCCATGCATGGTGTGTGAATGTATGTCTTTTGGATTACGCCCTGCTGCGGTAAATTCCTGTCCAGGATGTTTCGTTTTTGCTAAAACAACAAAAGTTGCATCTTCGCCGCTGCAAGCTGTTGAATTAGGTCTGCCGCATGTGCACTTATCTGGCGCCGTCTGCTGTAAACCCTGAGATTCCCTGCCTACCTGCCTGCCGTTCGCTTGCACGTGTACTTTTGTTCCATTCCTGACTGCTGTGCGGCAGGATCCCTGGGAAAGCCACATCGGAAGGGCTTGTGACAGAGGCGACTTGGCCACGGTGGGCTGCCTGAGACGGCTGAGCGGCCTAGGGGGCAACTCCGTTTGACCAGACGGCGCACGAGGGACAACAGCGACAACCCCGTGCAGGTGTCCGCTGCGATATATAGCTTTATCCCCCCCCTGGGATGGAACACTTGGCAAATGAAAATTTTGACGTCGCGCTCGTCCTGGGGCCAGTGCTGCAGGTGGATATATACACCTGTCGGCTTGTTGACTTGGCTGGGGCTTCCCCTGGCCCCCCCCCGGAGTACGAGACAATCGCTGCGCACAGCGCGTGAGGTCCCAGGGGAAGTGTTCGGGCGTTGGACATTGGAAATGGGAGATGGCTAGGGTTGCGGGCATGGCATGCATGCATGCATGCATTAATACGGGGGATGCATGGATGCCTGGTCGGGTGGTTGCAGGGATGGATGGCTGGAGGGATGAAGGGGTGGCCGGGCGAGAGGCAGTGGAAGGCAGTGGAAGGTTGCCGCAACGCAGGAAGGCGTGCTGGAAGGGTCTGGCTTCCATGGGGTTGGCGAAGTGCACGTGGATATGGGGAGGCTTTGAGGGCGTGGTGGTGTGGGATAAGGTAGCGTAGGTAGGTAGGGTGCGTGCATGTCGAGGGAGGGGAAGTGTGCCGGCGGACGTGCACACGCTAAACCTTGTGAACGCAAAGGCACTGGTGTCATGCAACGCTTCATCAGGCCAGTTATCGTGGTGCGTGTGTGTGTGTGTGTGTGTGTGTGTGTGTGTGTGTGTGTGTGTGTGTGTGTGTCTCGCGGAGTCCTAGATACTGGATGTGCGTGTGATGGACTCTTGTACTGCGTTACAAGCGAGGCCTTCCCGGCCGCCGGCCGTTGGTTCGCAGCCTTTAGCACTCCCGCACATAGGTACATGTATGTGGGTGAATCAAGGGCTGGTCAGCAGGCCCGTGCAAAGCGGGATTCCGTTGCTCTGGTTGGGTACGAAAGTACAAGAGGTAATGCAGGGGGAGATTTGCATGAAACATGGGCACACGGTGGGAGGAAGGCTGATGCTGCCTGACAGGGGGGGGTTAATACCTGCGAGAGCAGCTGCACGGAACTGAACAAGAGCCGAGCCAGGAATACCGCCGTGTCACGGTCTGGTAGGATGTGCATCAATGATTGTTAAAGGATTTACGAGGTGAAGCTGATCACCAAAGGCCATGACAGGTTGACTAGCTGGGAATTTTAGGCTGGTGAATGTGGAAGATGGCTTGAGAATCTGCAGCGCCGCTTTGCGGAATGGTGACTGCGATTTATCTGTGCCCTGTGAGGTAGCATTCCATACATGGCCTTAACTTGGACATGCAGGTCGCATATCAATGCGTCCAACTACATTCTTGCAACTTAGCTGCGTGCTGCACATAGATCGGTGATGGGCGTTCATGTGTGTGTGTGTGCATGATTTACACGACTGTACGCAGGGAGGAAAGCGTCGTTAGCATTGTCACAACGCAGCTTGAGCGCAGTGAAATTCCTGGGATAGTCTTTGGCTTGCTCATCATACCCGTATCACATGATACGGAGGGCTCCGGTATAGGAGAGCTGCGGGCCTGCGTGCTACGTGACAAATCTTAGCGACTTAGTGAACCGCTTGTTTCGTAGTTTTCATCATACACACGTAGACAAGAGTCGAGAGGAGATAGTGTTGCAGGGCTCGTTGCCGTTCGATTTGTCGTGCGCCTCTCTTACTGCCGAGTTTTGGGTGCTGCCATGTTCTAGACCATGCATAAGGGGACAAGTTCTCCAAAACCAACGGCACTTGCTAGCAATGTCACTGTTTTTTATCGCTGGAAGGAAAGCTGTCTGTCAGCTATGCGACTTTTCCCTGATGTAACAACAGGCCCCTGCTGCACATATGCGAACATTTTTGCGCGCATACAGATTTCAGAGCGGAAACTCCGGCGGATTAACCTGCGCAGCTATCGTAACTTTTGATTTAAAGTTAAAATAGCAGCAGGCATCCTCTCCGCAGTGTACTACGGCGTAATTCAGCCAAAATTGCTCGTGCCCACCTCACAATGTCCAACCGCACATTCAGGGAGCGACGCACTCAGGTCGACATGCCTCCACCTGGCATCTGTCGATTCACTGACGCGACACTGTTTACCTGCATATCTTCCCTCACGCTCGCGCCACGTCACGCTAGCACATAACACGCTTTCAAGCTCCTTTTACAATCTCCCGTGTCCGACCTCCCTCCCGCATTCTCTTCTCGCAAGGTCATGCCTCGTGCCCCCCACGTCCCGACGCCCCTTTCCGACCCCACAAACGCACCCCGTCCACAAGCACCACCACATGCACAAAACGATGTCCCAAGTATTTATCAGGTCAAACATGTCTTGAGAAAAGACCCTTCCTAAACACCCACTCGTCCTAATTCTCCTGCGCACCAACAAAGCCTCCTCACATCCCTTGTCACACAACCGACTGCTTAAGGACGCGAGCCGTCAGGGAATCTTGCTGCATACCACCTATTAGGGACATCGCACGCCACCTCTCCTTCAGGTTGCGTGGTTGCTCCTTTCTCCACTTTGCCCTTTTTGCCTCTCCATCCCGCCACCGCACTGCCACTTCCAGTCCCACGGTTCCTTTTCCCTGCTGCAGTAACCGCCCAGACAACCACCATGCCCGCCCGTGCCGGTGACCACAACCGCATTGCAGAATGCGTCCGGAAAAACCGTGACCAGCAATTGCTGCACTGAAGGCCGTCTCTTTGCCTAACTACCTTCTCCCTTAGCTTTCCCCCCCCACTGAACGCCATTCAGGACAAGAAATCTCCGTCCACGCCGCCATCCTTGTGGCGAGCCAGACCCCCTCCGCGTGCTGCATCGGCGATCGTCCATCCCAGCACACATTGGTGCGTCCTTCAAAAAGGACCTGCAAAGCCTCCCTGCCCTGTCCTTCTTGGACTTCTCGCTGCTGAGCCACTATCGGCACGATCTTCGTCGGTTGCACCATCGAGAAGCCCATCTGCATGCCGCCCGCGCGCTTTCAGCAGAGACTAGCAGATAGCCTCATTCCTCTCTCGTTCATCCGTCGCCGTGTGGGCAGGCTCCAGCGCTAATCCCACACCCAGCAGGTCGCTGCAGCCCAACCGCCAGAGCGGCCGAGATCCCGGTCCTGGGATTGCCCACATCGCCGGTGCCTACCGTGTAGTGAACACCGCGGGGCGAACATACCATCTACCATCGACTGTCGTTGCGCACTCGGAGGCCCCGAACCTCTATGCCTGCCCTGGTGTGAATCCGCCATTCGTAATGAAAACCGTTTCTGGTGGCCATAACTGCGGCGATTAGCAGGCTGCTGCCGCCGTGCAAGCCGCAACAGCCACCATCAGCATACGCAACCCACTTGCAGTCACGGACTACTGGTTGCCCCTTAGTCGTCACCAATGTAGTAAAAGGTCCCTGCATCCTTCTGCTCGCGGTCCTTGGTGGAGCCCCACTTGTTGATACGGGGGCGGTAGTTGGTGGGGTCGCGGCGGAAGGTGATGTCCAGGTTGCGCAAGAACTGGTTCATGCCTGGAGTGAGAGTGGGAAGATAGGAAGTGTATAGGGGTTGTCCTCAATTAAAGTTGAGAATCTGAAGTTTGAAAACTAGTTTAGAAACTAAAAGAGATTTAAGAATGTCGATTTCAGGACGGTAGAAGGCAGTGACTAAAGTTGACTAAGCCGTTGGCTGAAGTACGGCATTTTAAAATTTGAGAAAACTTGGGAAGGCGCTATAAAGGCTCTTGGCACTCGTTTCCGTAGGCGTTTCTACCCTTCCAACCCTATCACTGGCTGATCCATTCGCTCCTAGCGCAAGTATGCAAACTGCTGCGGAAAGGCGGTGATGGAGGTCGACGTGGATATCCGTATTGTGGCAAGAAATTCTCGCCGAAGGCGCACACTATGAGAAGCTGGGGGAACTTAAGCAGAAGAAGCAAGCGCCCTGATGGGCATTGTTAAAATGTCCTGCTGTTGGGCAACTTGGTCAAAATCGAGTGTGAGCGCTGCGGCAAGACGTTCAGCGGCACCAACCCGTCGTCGGCGGCACCAAGGAGCACTTCCAGGAGCACAACACCGAGAAAGGCACCCCCTGCGAGCCGCACCGTGCACCGCGGACGGCTCGCGGACTCTTTCTTCCATGCGTAATGCTTTGCTGTCCCCAAAATTCAAGAATATATATATTCACACGTTACGAAAGCTATGTGTGAATTTTCAGGCCAAACCATGTAGTATAAAATTCGATAAATATCTTAAACGTAAACTGCAAAACTTTTGACGAAGCTTATGTTTTAGTTAAAAGTAAGTACCTTCTGAACCTAGAGCTATTAAAATGAGGTAACGTATTTATTTGAAGGGTAGCCACCACCTTAGGCGAGAATGAAGCCCTTTCTAATTAAATCTGAATTGCATTCAGGTGAGAAGATTTCTTTTCTAACGGCTAAACCTAGGTGTGTGGGATATAAGCAGAGATCCGGGATAATGCGGCCCGTGGGTCTGTGCGCCTTTGCATGTATGTGTGTTGGTGGGATGGTGCGACGATGGTCGCATCCAAAGCTGGCAAGAAGACCTAAGTGAATCGTGCGCGGCTTGGTTATGGCTTTGTGGGCGTGTATGCAAGCGTGTGCTTGGAAGGCATAGTGAAAGCGGGGAGGAGGATACGTAGTATATGTGGTGTGCGAGTGTGTACGTAACTCACTCCCGACTCACCCGTCTGCAGGCTCTGCGGCGTACGAGCAAAGGCGTGTTTGGACGGCTCTCCCTCGTACACAATGACCCGGTCGGCCATGTAGGTCGCCATGATGAAGTCGTGCTCCACAATGAACGCCGTCTTCTTCGAGTGCATAATGAAGCGCTTAATGACCTGGGTTGAGGGTCAGGGTGATTTGCGAGCCAACTTAAGGATGGGTTGGTGTTTTGCATATATACATCATATATACATCATACATGATGTATATATATACATGTATGTATACATCATACATGATGTATATATATACATGTATGTATACATCATACATGATGTATATATACACATCATGTACATCAATCTGCTGTGTCAGGACCGAGGCATATATATTCGTGGCCGACGAAGCTGCCATTCACAAACATGTTGGCAGCAGTCGAGAATGATTCGCAAGGCAGAGCATTGAATCGGCAGTAATACAGAACCAACCATGCGCCATTGGCAAGCCCCTATTCACCAGGCCCCCTATTATTCGATTATCTGCCCTAAGTCCCAATCCCCATCCTGGCGACCCCGACCCACCTTGGCGGCCATGATGCGCTGCTCGCTATCCAGGTAAGCCGACGGCTCGTCGATAAGGTAGATGTCAGCCGGCTGCCCCAGTGCCAAAGTGATGGCCACACGCTGCAGCTCACCACCCGACAGGTTCTGAACCTCCTGGTCCATCAGCGCCTCAATGCTGAGCGGCTTCATCACATCCGCATTGAACTGCTCGAGTGGCACATTTGAGATGCGATGCCGTGGGAGGTATGGGTAATGTGGGGGAGGGAGTTTTATGGGTTTGGGAGGGATGAAAAGACGTTGCCAAAGTTGGCACAAGGCTTTCAACTTCACCTTTCACCTTCATCATCATATCATCATCATCATCATCAACACGTATATAACGCTTTCCCACTGTTCCCACCTCCTGTTCTCACCTCCATGCCGACTTTGTCCCTGAAAGCGAGCCGTCCCTCGCGACCCACCTGCGGATGGATGTACGACTCTCGGATGCGCTTGTGCAGCAGCTGCCGTACGGTCCCCTCGAACTTGGGGGAAATCTTCTGCGGCTTGTAGCTGACGTTGAACTGGGGCAGCTCCGAAAGCTCCCCGTCTTCACCCTCAGCCAGGTCAGAGGGCAGGGCGCCCTGAAGGAGGGGTAGGGGGGGAAAGACGAACCACACGCGATTTAAGCTGCTGCCAGGGGTAGGGGGGGGGGGAAAGGCGGGGTACACGTCACTGATCCCCAAGCTTATGCCGGGTTGCCTGCCAATCTCTGGAAACTCCATGAAAAGGAACCACACCCGCCGCAACCCATGTGCCGGTCACCCTACTCACCGCCAGCATGCGGATAAAGGTCGTCTTGCCGGTTCCGTTCTCGCCAAGCATGACCAGGATCTCGCTGTCCGTGAACTCGCCCGGCTCCACCTAGGTTCAGAGGGGTGACGATGCCAAACAGGGCCCGGTTGAGGCTGTGCGGGCGAGCGTAGAACTTGCCGAAAAGAAGCTTGCGGATTGTAAAGTATCCCTAGATTAGAACATAGGACCATAGTAACACATCCGCACAGCCCCACCAGTCCAAGCCCACCACCGGCAACACCAGATCCCGCCCCCTATTCCCCACCGCCACCACCAACCCCCTCTTGTGTTTGAGTTTTGTGTTTTTTTACAAGTACTCAATGCAACAACTGCCGCTTTAGGCTGTTGTGGTACTGTCTAAAGTTCCCTTCCTTCGTCCGCTCAGTTTCGCAGCTTACCTCAAGCGTGAAGTTGCCCTGTGTCTTCTTGAGCTTGGGGTACTTGTAGCGGCTAAACTTCTTGACGACCTCAGCGGCGTCCGTCTGCTCCGTGACCTTGAAGCTGAGCGACTCCTCGCGGAAGCGCAGGTTCTCAGTGGGCACGAAACCCGCCAGGAAGATGTTGATGCCCTCCCTGCGCCAAGAGGAAAAGGGGGAATTCATATGCAAGAAACTCAGAAATGAACTGCTCCCGGCGTCCATAAAGTCCGAAACTGCTGGAGTCCCAAGCGATGAAGTCACTGACCCAAAAAGGGAGAGGAAAGGGGGAGGTGCGGATCCAAAGCATGCAAGATGGACTTGCGGGTAGGGAAGCCGGCACAGCAAGCCATTCAGAAAAAACATTGCAGCAGGACACAAACAAAAAGCCAGGACGGCTCAAGTGTTACCACAACATCATTACATGTACTTAGGGGCATCAGATTGATTAAAAATGTACAGGTTTCTACAGGTGCAGAGACAAGACATGCCAAGACCAGCACGGCGCACCTACATGAGATCGTTTCTTACCTGACGCTGAACGGCAGCGTCACGACGCCGTACGCTCCCGGCTTGCCGTAAAGACAGCAGATGAAGTCTGACAGGTAGTCCAGCACGGACAAGTCGTGCTCTACAACAATGACGAACTTGTCCACGTCCAATAACGACCGGATCACCTGGTAGCAGCAACCAAAGGAAGAAAGGCAATCCATTCGGATTCAGCAGTCGGCTGCTTGATACTGGTTTCAAACAGATTTCACACTTTTAACAACGCTGGCGGTAGATGCTTGACACATGCAAATCGAACGAACGAAATTGGGGCTTGCTCCAATTGCGGTACCAATACTTCTAACCCGTCTGTTATGTTTGCTGCCGGTATAGCAGGCGAAAAGGTTATTTAAATAGCTTTTAATAGACAGTGACGGTGATGTCCTACCAGGAAATTAAGGAGAACGAACACAGTAGACATTCCAAAGCAAATCATCCAAGCAAATCCCTACGCGATGTACCCTTCACCCTCCTCCCCAGCCCCCGCCCTTACCTGCGCTGCCTTGAGTCGCTGCCGTACATCCAGGTACGATGACGGCTCGTCTAGCATATACACATCAGCCTGCTGACAGGCGACTACCGCGATGGCGAAGCGCTGCAGCTCCCCACCAGACAGGTTCTCCACATTGCGGTCCGTCACCTGGAGAGGAAGCAAGAGAGGGACGCACAGGGCGGTACAGCAAGAATTGTATGGATGGAGAGAAGACTGAGACCTCTATGAATTACGCTGGCACCTTTCGATTCAGTTTTCAGCTCGTGGTGGTTAAAAAGGTATGCATGTAGGAAAGCGGAAAACAGGCAAGATGTGCAACAAGTGCGTTCTGTGCCGCGGCAACACAATCCGCCGTTGGGCGAATCGGGAGCGGAGCCTCCTCCCTCGCCAGACGGGCAAACTGGCGAGGGACGCCCCTTTGCCGCGGCTGCTGCCGCAGTAATGTGGCGTCCCAGCGAAACTGTGCACGACGTGGGGAGCGCCGGGCCAGGTTAGAAAGGACGCCTAGGAGAGAAAGAAAAAAAGGAAGCGCATGAATGCCATGCGGACATGTCCCTTCGCTGAACAGCTCCTTACCAGCAAGGCAAGCAACATGCTGTGTGCATGCGCTTGACCGCTTTACAGGGCCTTCACAAACACGCTGCCTGCGTGCAATCACCTGAGGCACCAAAGGCAAGGTCGGACCCGCAGCGGCCCAGCCCGCTCCTCCTGAACCAAAGCCCATTCATGCCTGATTCCGTCAACCTGACTCCTCCGCCTCCAGTAGCACATAATGCCTGGGTCTCACTAGGCCCCGGCGTTCCCTTTCTAATCCCCTCCCTCGTCGTGCGGTTCACCTTGAACCAACCTCACCCCACGGTCTCACCTGCTCCAGGTCCAGATCCCTGAGCAGCATGGCCTTGACGTCCCGCTGGTCCTTCTGCTCCAGCACCGTCAGCACGTTGCCGCGCACGGCCTACATGGCAGTGTGCGAGTAGAAGCGGAGTCGAGAGAGGAAGAAAAACCGGTTATTGAGTGTACGGAACTATGGAGAGGGGAGGGGAGGGCGTGTCAGGGAAAGCAGTAAACGAAGACCACATCAGCGGGCACTGGCGGACGCTGCGGATGCATGGCTATGGCAGGTTGATTGGCCAGATGGCACGTGCAGCACGTCTGCAGAGGCACTCAGCAAGACAGGAATTGGGCGGCCCGCTGATCTTTCGGTCCAGTGACCTCCTGTCGCTGAATCTAGGCTGATGACGGGACAGGACGGAGCACCCCGTGAGATGTGCAGGTGGTCACGAATTATTGTATGGGATTATGGTTTGTGTGCCGCGGCAGCACAAACCCGCCGTGGAGCAGGTCAGGTCTTCCCTCGCCAGACGGGCAAACTGGCGAGGGATGCCCCTTTGCCGCGGCTGCTGCCGCAGTAATGTGGCGTCCCAGCGAAACTGTGCACGACGTGGGGAGCGCCGGGCCAGGTTAGAAAGGACGCCTAGGAGAAAGGTTGTGTAGGGGCTATAACAATCGCGCGTATGCATTGAGTGCCGGGCTGGTCTTGCAGGAAAAGGCCAGGCATTGACAATAGGGTGGGCGAGACGACGAAAGCATTGCAGAATCCTTCATCGTCTACGGATGAAGACCGCACCGCAGCTGCAGCTTCCTCCACTGCTGCACCACACACACACACATCGTTGTATGTCGCGCCATCCACAGCGCCCGCATTCCACAACCAGACACACCTTGGGAATGTGGTCAACGTATTGCGGCTTGATGATGGCCTTGAGGTTGTCCTCCAGGACACGGGTGAAGTAGTTTTGGAGCTCCGAGCCCCGGAAGTAGGTCAGAATCTCTTGCCAGTCCGGCGGGTTCTGAAAGTGGGGAATCGTGCAGGTGGGGCGGGGGACGGGGGTTACATGTCAAGCAGCCGCAGAAGAAAAAGGAGAAGAAGTACGTGGGTGAGACCCAAATCATGGACGACCCTGGCGGTCTACAATAGTGGAATACCAGATGGTACAGGGCAGTAACCTTAATGATGAACAGATGGGTACAGGCGGGAAATAGCCGCCCCTTGGAAGAAAGTCAGGCGCCGAGTCATGTCACAGCTCTTGGATGATGATGGATGATACCAGTTTTGTGTATATGACCCGACTTTTTGCCATTCCGCTCCCCCGTCTCCCCTCACCGCCTTCCCGCTGACCAGCTTCTCTTTCTCCGCTCACCGTGAACCTGCCCAGGTTGGGTTTGAGCTTCCCTGCCAGCACCTTCAGGGCTGTGGACTTGCCAATGCCGTTGGTGCCCACCAGGCCCAATACCTGCCCCGGACGGGGCATGGGCAGCCTGTAAGTGGAGGCGGAGAAAGGCACATAGAGTGCGTAAGTGCAAACGTGCGATGAGAATAAGCTCGTGGGACCGCGGGTTTGGGCTGAACCCACAAGGGGACTGTTAAGACCTAGGCTATACAGCTGACAACGAATTCTCTTGTCTTTGTATGAGCAACGTTCCCAATGTGCATTTCCCTCCAGGCTTTTCCAGTCAGGTTTTTCTCCCGCCCCCGTCTGCGACTGTATTCACTCGGCTCATTCGTACCTGTGGAGTTTGAACGAGTTGGGTCCATATCTGTGGGTCGTCTCTTTCTCCAAGTCCTTGGGCAGGTTAATAATCATGATGGCCTCAAACGGGCATTTCTGAAAACCGAAAGAATAGCGCGAGAGGGGCGAGAAGCAGGGAGGGATCAGATGTGAAGGCAGACAACGCTTGAAAAGAACGTTCGTGAGGCACACATCGGGGCTGGGTAGGATAAAAACAGACCCCGAAAAGGTCGGCGGGCTACATAGTGGCTCATGCCCAGTTGCCATTCAACGCGCCATAGTGGCTAGCACGGTGATTTGGGCATCCGGACCAAGGAAGCTTTGGATAGGGAAACGGACAGACGAGTCCCCAGAGCCACCTGCTCTATTGCGTGTGTTGCTCGTTTGAATGGCACCAGCGGCCGTGCCGGGCCTCACGGGTGTCAGCTGGAAGTCGTTACCATCCTAATCCGCTATACCCACTTTAGTTAACTGGCATACTGGCGGACCGGTTGGACAGCCGGGATGGCGTGAAAAGTTCGGCCCTCTACCGGTCCTAAGAGAGAGGCTTGTTCCACTTGCGGGTCGCCAGCCCTTTTTGCGGTGATCACAAAACCCTCAGGAGCCAACTGATCCCCCTTCCAAGCAGCGGCCCTGATGTGGACCCACGTGTGGACAGACAAGGAAAGCCCCTCCCCGCATGCATCCGAATCCATCCTGGGCGATCAACGCGTCAAGGCACCGGACAGCCGTTCAGCAGCGGCAGCTACGCACGAGCTGCTTTCTAGCCAATGGCTCTCGGCAGGCATGGCAGCGATCAACAAAGCATTAGCTGAGCGTGTGGTTGCCTGCTGCTGCTGCCACCGGGACTGGACACAAACTGACGAGGTTTCACAACCTGTCCATGGCTGCCCTCACAAATATGAACCACTGCAGTTATCTCCAGGCCAGCCCCAGGGCTTTAAATGCCAGTTGTCATAGTATTGGAAGCACCAGAAACATTGGCATGCGTATTGGCAACAGTCCGCGATCACAGCTTCGTGGCTACAAGCAGTCGCCTCCGCAACTGCACGGCACGGTTCCGCCAGACTGGCTGAGCAACGCCGCCAGCAGGCGGCCCGCCGCGAGGAAGACGGGGCGCCGAGGAGTCAACGGCGTGCCAGATGCAACCAGAGCGTGCAGCTCTCCTCGTCTCTGCTCCGATTATCATCGCAGCATGCTCGAACACCCTCCATTGCTGTTTGTAAGACTGCATCTGCTCTTAGAGGTGCAGCCCTTGCTTGGTTGCGCATTCTGCTCGACCATGATTATTACATCAGTATTAAACCCTTCCCGCCGTTGCCGCGCCTCAAGAAGCTGCTTAAGCGACCGGTGCACAGGCACGTGCATGGCTGTTGCCAACGCTCCTTCACCCCTCCCTCCCTTTTCTCCAGCCCTAGCAGGATGCCATTCTGCTGCCGTATTTACTGCTGCCCACGCTGTTAACGTGCCTCTTGCTATTGCTGGCCTGTTGATCACGCCTTAAAACAAAACCTTACTGGATTTCATGCGCCCCACAGGTGCGGAGATGCACATCAGATTTTTATTACGGCTCAATCAACGCAGCACGGTTCTGTCTAATGAGTTGCACCCTTATGCCGTGTCCTCCTCGGGAAAACGGAAGGGGCCCTGGGCCCCTTACCTGCGCAATTGCCCGACCCAATCCCCACAGTCACACGCTCACCTTCACGCAGATACCGCAACCAATACAAAGCTCCTCAGAAATCCAGGCAATCTTGGAGTTTGGCGCAACCTCAATACACAGCTTGCCTACATCGACACGATGCATGGAGAGGGCTTCAACCCTGATAAATTTTAGGTAGCTAGATAAAAGGTGCTTACCAACTTTGACCACAGGGCAACTCTTCTTGCACTCTTGTCGGCACTTCTTGGGCTTGCATCTGCGCCGGCGACAACGCGCGTAAACGGTGAGCCGCCTAAGTGTAGGCTTGCGCGACCCTGCTTAATGTAGGGTTGTACATGTCCAGATCTCTAAAATTTATGCTTTACACGCACTTGTCTTCACTGACGATAGCGATACGCGTCAGCGTCTCCTCGCCGCCCTTGCGGTCTTCGCCCTTTTTGGGCGGCATTCTTGCCGATTCTCTTTCCTCCTAAGTTTAACGGATTGCAAATGTACAATTGAAAAAGGTTATGTGTCCTTGCGCAGCGCTGTCCAGTAGGAAGCGCCCTGCGACCCCAGGCTGGGGCTAGTGTCAGAAAGACGTCCAGTCAGCTTGCAGACACTGCCTACCCAAACCCCGCAGTAAAGAGACCGCGGCGGTGCGGCATGATGCCGAAGAGTGCAGGCAATTGCCGTAGACGGCCGTACAGTGTTTTCATTTTAATAGGCTGCAACGTGGCCAGAAGGATTCAACTCGACATGTTTGCCATAGATCAAGTGTGAGATTAATGTGCATTACACATTTTGATGAGCCAATAACCGGGGCGTCTTTAAGAATTTGCACCGCAAATCCGTGTAATACCTATGTCATAGGTATTGGAATTTCTTTCGCATGGATCCCTTTTAGTAATCAGCCTTAGCCGTTTTTGATGTTAAAACAACAGGAGGTTGGAACTGCAACCTGTGCAGAAATGTGACTCCAGATGTTTGCAAATAGTTTGATACCGTTCCTCTAATCTTCTTACTGTATGCGGTATAGGTGTGGTTGGGCTGCGAACAATACCCTTTATGCCTTTTGCTACAAAGTTTGCTCCTTTCAAGCTCAGCCTGACCCCGACCGTTCCAACGTAGACACTCCATCGTGCCAGATGCTTTCTGTCTCCCTGCATAATCAGTGAGGATGCACAGTTATTGCCCCCGCACCTACCCGCGGTGGCACCATGGACGCAACGCGAGTTCGTGTCTTTGGGGCCATAGCGGTATGCTGAGGCTGCCATCCATGCGGCATCCGTCGCTGCAAAACCGGCTCAGCTCCGGCGCTTAACCCCTGCGAGAACGCCCCAGCGTCCCTCTTCCTTCCTTGTTATCTAACCTAGTCGGGTGTCCTAATACGATGAAGTGCAAATAGGGCTGGAGAGTGCATGTTGGTCGTCAGAAGGATTTCATGTAATGAAGGTTATAAGCCTTTTTGGACCAACGGAACACTGGAAATAGAAAATACAGGAAAGGAATAGGAGGAACATGCAGAACCTACTAAAAGCGCACAAGATGAACATAAGAAACGAGTTCATGGAAAGGGGGACGTGATGTCTGGTCTGGTCTGGTCTGGTATGTGCAGCAGCCGGAGGAAGGCAGGGAGAACAGGCGATGCACTTGCAAATTCAGCAGCTATTTGCCCCTAATACCGAGTTTCATCCCAACAAATGCTTGAGATTGTCACGGATTCGGTATATAAGAGGTGTAAGCGTAGGAACGCAGTGACGGCTACAAGACAGGTGTTATAGTAGACAAGACCTGCCGATAGCCAAGCAGGTTCATTACAAACTGCAGTGAAGACCCAGTATTTCCATAATGGTATACGTGATCATGGCAGACAAGATGTACGATCTGCCCTGCATTTCTTAAGGTCTCAGCATGCGATCCACACACGGCAGTCTCCACATGGTTGCATGTATTTGATATATGTTATTATGTATGCTGTATGTGTACTGTGTAGCAGCATCCTCCCTGTTGACTTTTTACGTTATTCTATGTTATCATAAAGAGACGAGAACATCCAGTGACCGGGACTATCACAGGGCTTCCTTTGTATGTATACATATGCATTTGCGAATACGTCGTGAGGAGCAATGTTTTCTCTTCCACGCAAGCGCCGTGTGGATGACGACGAGGAGGATAACGAGGGATGGCGAATCGTCTATGCAGAGGATATCGACGAGCGGAGAGCTGAGCTACTGCGCCGTCTGGATTTGAAGGTAGCATAGGTCGGTGGTTCTGTTGAAGGAGACAGACTGGGATGCCTATCCCAGGGGGTTGCCTGTCACATGGTCGTCCGGCGTACACGGACTCGGAAGGCCTGCAGGAGTTTGCCGGTCAACCCCTCTCCATATCTCATACCGACTGGCTGAGATGGCACTGGGACTGCACGCATGGCTTGCGATATAAATCCATGCATATATCCCAAGCCTCCCTCCGTGGCCACCTGCAGACTTCCGGTCCCGCCAAACTGGTCAACCCCTGGGCGAGCCATGGAAGTAAGTGACCACCTGCAAAGCTGCATCTGCCCCCTCGTAACCAGCCTGACTCTTGTTTTGCCGTCCGTTATGTTCCCTTGCCGTTGCCGTCCTCCGCCTGATGCACGCTGCACGTCAGCTGAGCTGCCACGCGGCGCTGCTCCGGAGGTCAGTTTCCTGTGGCATGCTGAACTGGAGGTGTAAGAAGGCTAGGAACGCGCGTGGGGCTGCGGCAACCTGGCTGGATTGATATGTGCTCGATTATTGCGGATTCGTGTCAGGTTTTGCTCTGGTTTGCCTTGTGGGATATAATTTGCCGCTTACCTAATGTGGAAGTGTGGGCCGGATGTGAGCCGGCTTGGTGGGCTTGCTCCTTGCATACACCTGCTTACTCCAGCCGACTAAGACGTGCTCCGGATAGCGCCTCGCCCCGTTGGGTCGCCGCCTGCTATGTTAGCCTGGTCCAATCGATCGCCTGGCAACCCAGCCCAGGTCCCAGCATGACTTGGCTATCTAGCCAATGCCACGACCAACTGCCTTGTATGGCTGTCATGCGGCGGCACCCAAGTCAGCGATTCCGTTGTGACCCACATCAGTTTAGATCATCTAGGGTTAAGGCCTAAGTCTGAGCTTGGCTGGGAGGCTAAGCAAGTGCATGCCTTTCCGAAACTGTCATTGTGACGACCCGTATGCCCGGTCCCCAACCCAAACCGTACCCCAAACCCACCAACTCGTTCGTCATGCAGCTTGATGAAGATGCTGAAGGTCCCAGTCCGACTGGCAGCGGTAGCGGCGGCGACGGCAGTGTCTACGGGACGGACATGCGGGATCCGGGGATCATGCAGGGGCCGGGCAGCTGCATGACCACCGCGCACGGGGCCACGGGGGCCCCGACCGGCGCCGCTGGTGAGATGTCCCACATGGCTCTTGGCGGCGGTTTGCGGACACTTAGGCGTGCCGCATCCGGAGGCCAGGAGCCGGAACGGGAACGGTATGCACAGGGCCGCCAGCAGCAGCACGGCGGGCGGCGGGGCTCTGCGCCTGCAGCCACGGCAGCAGCGGCAGCGGTGGCGCAAATGGACCAGCTGCTTCGGGTGGGGCTGGGCGTCAGGGGTGTCCGTTGTGACGGCTGAGGCCCTTCTCTTTTCCCTTCCCCTCATTTTGCTTGGCAGTGGCCACCTGGCATGCAGTGAGCATAAAGATCATGTGAACGCTGATGCGAGTCGGTTGTCCGTGTGCAGGATCTCAAGCGCTCCATCGATGGCGGTGCCGGGGCCCCAGGCAGCAGGGACGGCGACGGCGACCACAGCGCCACTCCCGGCTTCGGTATGCAACTGGCCTGCGACGCAACTATGGCAGCGGCGGCAGCCCCACCTGGCGATTCAGGACACCCGCGCGGTTCAGCATTGCTCCTCGTGCATGGCATTGACGGTGCGGAGGCAGAGGACGCAGTAGGTGCGCACCAGGGATATGCCTCCTCCTCTTCAGCGCAGCTATGTCGTGGCTGTGAGCGCAGCCTGCATCTCCGCTTGGCACTGCATTTCATGTTAACTTAGGGTTTCCGCCTGGACATAGTACCCCTATTTACGGGTAGCATGGTCTAAGGCGCGATGGATGCCTCAGGCCCTCTCTGAAAGTGGCAGTAAACTAACCTATGTATGTGTACCTAAAGGGCTCCATCGCTTTAGGTGTTGAGCATCGACACCGGCCAACGGATGGTGAAGGGCGCTCCGCCTCCTGCCCCGACGCTGCCCCATTCCTGCCGGCCACCAACGCCCACAGTGTCAGGGCTGCCAGCTGCAAGGCAACCTGTCTCCCCCGCCGCAGCAGCGACAGCAGCGAGCCCGTATGCAGCGCTGCTGGGCTCGCCTGGGGGCTTCGGAAGCGTGGGCCGGGGCCGCAATGGCGGTGGCAAGCCATGTTTTTCTGCTAGCGCCGGCCAGGGGCCGCTATCACCGCGTCCGGGGTTTCACTCAAGCAGCGCCCACCGCAGCACAGCCCGGACTGGACGCGGCGGACTGGGCGCCCTTCTGCCCCCGTCTGGCGGCTCTTCCGCTCTTAACTTCTCCTCTTCTCAAAAGGGCAAGAAGGCCAAGTTTGTCATTCGCGAGGCGCCCAACTTGGCGCAGGATGCCAGCGCCAGCAGCTTGAGTCAGGGGGACCTTGCGCCGGCGACGCAAGCCGGCACCGATATCGCCGGGAGCGGGAAGAAAGGGCGGGAAGTTGCGCTTTCACCCGCGCCCTTCCGATCTCACAGCGGCGGTTCGGGGAAACTGGCAGGTGGGCTTTGCAGCGTGGTGCTAACGAGCAGGCCTTGGCCCGGAGGGTGCCTTTGTCTGTGATAGCTACATTGCTTCGATTTAATTGCAGAAATGGGACAGAATTGGGGCGACAGATTAGAGGAGGTGGGGCCTCAGGGTCCCATAAGTGACATCATGCTGCATGGCAGGTAGGGATGCACTGTTCAGGTTTGGCCTCTGTCTTCGAAGTTTGCGCTTCGTGACCTGGCAGGGACTGCCCACTTCATGCGTCTGCGCACATGCCTTGCTAGGGAAGGAACGAAGTGCAGCTACCCCCCCTTCTGCGCATGGAACCAAACTGATTGCAGCCACGGCGCTCGATGCACTTTAACATCCGTCTGAATAGTAACGCCCTGCTGCACTGCTGCCCTTGGGCCCTTGTTGTCTACTTCGTCGCTCTCTCCCCGGGCCAAGCACTCGCAATTCTTCGTTTTGAAGAAAGCAATGCTTCCTCCTGATCCAACACGTCAATACTTTGCTGCTGCTCTGCTCCCTACCCCCGCACGCAGCTCTTCTGGGCTCTGGTCCACCGCCGCCGTCCTCAGCCGCTGCCGCCAAGCCCCCAACCATCAGCAGCACGCCGATGGGCCGTCGCCTGCATTCCATCGCTGCGGCTCCCTCGCCGCTGACCAACAACAAAACCCCGAGTTCCGCTACCAGCGGCGGCCTCATCGGTATCCATACCCGGCGCGTGTCCCTCAACACCGCCGATGCTGCCGCGACTACGCCTCCTACGCGACAGGGCCTTCCACGAGATACCCCAGCGACGACTGTGGGGTCGGTGGACCATGGGACTGGTCCTGTTGGAATGGCAGTCACTCCGGGTACCACCGCGCGCGGTGGCAGCAGCGGCGGTGGTGCCGCCTCTGTTGCACGTCTTCAATCCACACCGCGTGCAAGCAACCCCCCGGCGTCCCTACGGGAGCTGCTGCTGCCGCCACCGCCGCCGTCGCGACCATCCACTAACACGACGCGCGCTGTCGCTGTTGGTGTCGCCGTGCCGGGGCCCGTGCCACCAGCACAGCGTGAGGAAGCTCACCTTCAGCTACCGGATGCAGCCGGCGAAGTGCTTCATTCGCTCGGTAGGGAACAGGGCCAGCCCGCTGAGCACCTTCATGAGCAGCCGCTGCCGTTGCCACCGCCACCTTCGCATCAGCCGCAGGAGCAGGAGCAGCAGCAACATGGGGATGGAAACCGGTATGGCCAACCCCTGGGACAAAGGGACACGCGGGATCAGCCGCTGTCGCTTCATCATCATCATCATCATGAGCAGCAGCAGCAGCAGGCCACACCGCCTGCATCCCAGCACCAGCACCAGCGTTTGCAGCAAGAGCGGGCCAACCTTTTGGAGCTGATGGGCCAGCAATCGCACCGTCAGCGGGAGTTCGTGCAAAAGCTGGGACCGCCAGCACCACCGTCGGCACTGAGCGCCGGTCGGCGCGCCGGAAGCAGCGGCCGGGGTGGAGCAGCTACGGCGGTGGGGCTGCAGGGACGGTTGCAGGTAGGAGATCAAAGGCTAGCCAAAGGTCGGGGCACTGGGGTAGGGGGACCCGATAGGGGTACAGCAACGGGTTCTTGTTCCGTGGTACGTCGTCCCTCCCAAGTGCAACGCGCTCCAACGGCTATCCCTTAAACGTGTCATGTACCGGATCGACCCTGCCGCGTCCAATGATCCATCCATCCACCCAACCACCCATCCTCCGCTACCCGCCCACCGCCGACCTAACCATCGACACCTAACTTCGGCAGGCTGTCCTGGCAAACCTCAAGCTATCTTTAGACCGGGAGGCAGGGGCTGCAGCGTCCGGCCGGCCGCAGCTACCAACCCCTGGTACGTACAGCAGTGCAAGGTTCGGTGTGATGCAGGGCGGTGAAGGTGTAATTGTAATGTCCTTAAGGTCGCCTTGTGTGCGGCGCTGTCGCGCTACCTGAGTCTCTCCCATCTGCAGCGCAGAACACCCATCCATGCGTAATGTTATGAGCACTCCTAACATGCCGCGGTGCGAGAAGGTACACGGACTAAGGTTTGTTCAACGCCGTTCTCGCGGCTCCGTATTCAAAGCCAACACACCCCATCTCCGTCCCCTGGTTCCCTCCGTCCCCTCCTAGCCGGGAGCCTCCTTGTGGAGGTGCGCCGCCGAATGCGGGAGGCCCATCTGACAAAGGCAACCTGCACGGTACGACAAGTGTACGATGTGTGCGGTGCTAGTACCAGCGCAAGATCACAGGTCGCATTGCCTGCTCAGGAGGTTGCGGTGCTGCCACTGCCGCGATCACACCCCCATGTGGGCGAGGAGGTGCATGTATTCCTAGACTCGAAGCGTGGCGACTGGGGTATTGAGCCGGGGGACAGCTTCCTTGTCCTGCCGCCGTACAAGGTACTTTATGTCCGACAAAAAGGTACAGGGTTGCAACAGGAAGATCCGGACGTTTGTGGCGATGGTAGGGAAGGACCAATACATGGCCGCGGCATGGGGTTGGCACGGGATGCCGGGGAGCGTGTCAGTGCCAGTATGGGGACGGCGACCTTGGGCGCCAGTGGCGAAGGACTGGGAGAAGAGCCGAATCTGGAGATCGGGAATTCGGGCGGGCAACTGGTCGTGTTGGCGCACCTGGCGCGCCGGTACGATGGTACCGTGTCATGACTCACGGATATGACGGTTGATATGTGGGGCATACGGGGTAACACGAATAACCACGAAAACACAGCTACGTGTTTCAGCTTCGCTTCGTTTGGCGAAGGGCCCAACGAATAGAGTGCAAGCGAGCAGGTATACATGTTTGCAAGAAACGTAGGAGGGAGAGCGAACGAGCTGAAAACGTTCCCAAATATGGAACTGTACATATTGTGCGGGTGCCTAGGTCTGCAACTTCCGGGTTTCTATGGCGCCAGTTACGGAATTGTGCCATCTCGGACTGTCAATTGCTTTCAATAGCAGTGCAGCGTCGCCACGACCAGGGTTGATAGTCATGCTGTGCAAGACACGTTATTTACAGCGCCGATATGGGCGGCAGTTCACGAGCTAGGTGCACTGGGGCATCGGACCCCATCACGGCACGTGCGCGGCCATTCTTCTCAGCAATAGGGTACAAACAATTAAACAAGAACACGTATCGGGTAAAGAGATGGCAACTGCATGGACCCCTCGCATACATCTCCCCCAATCCGCACCTCCCAATCAGCTTCTTCACAATCTCAACTCTCTGATCGATGAAAACCCAAGTCCACACGCATCGACAAGACATATCCGCGACGTCCTACCTAACCTTACCTTTCCAATCCCACACATTAGTCCGGAGCTGCGGCGCATGAATTAATTCGACATCATACTGTAAAGTACCCATCGACACTTGCATAGCATCAAAGGCAACGGAACCGCGGTCCAACCAGCTATCCAACCTACTCGCTGGTCAGTTGGGACAAGGGGCCGCAAGTACCCTCGGACCATGCTCAGCTCGCTACCACCAAAGGACAGCTTGCCCACAGGCTGCCCACCACCACAGCGCAAAGCATTCATGCGTGTGCTGTAAGTATTCGCAGCGCAAGGGACAAAGCACGGCGCATATTTATTGTGAAAGCCGCGCGCACATATGCGTCTACACGCCGAAGTGGTCTAAAAGTTCGCTCGAGCCGAAAGGTGCGGGCAACAACAACTGCCACCAGCCAAGCGCACTAAGTCAAACCTTGCGGTCTCCCCACTGCCAAGTTTGCTGGCAGCTTGCCACGACCCGGCCTTCCCCCCAGAACACTAAATCTTCAATGCCAATATCAACCAAACACAAAAAAGAGGCAAATTCGCCGAAAAGCGCTGCGTGCGTGCATGGGAATGCACGTGCCAATCCTAACCGAAGCCAACGCTGCGATGCTGTCAAGCGAGCTGAACGCGCCGTGCCAAGGAACCAGCCGGACCCCATGCCTCGCCCGCCGGCAGCAGCTGAATCGACACAATTTCTGCGCACTGGAAGAGCAAGCCACCGGCATGACGTTGCCGCCTCTTTTGCACCCACAACCACCGAGTCATCCACAGCCACGACGTTCCATCCCATGCCCAAGGTGCCCACACATCAGCAGCTACTACCTAGAGCCCTTCCGCCTAGAGCCCACGCCCACTAACCGCCATATACATGGGAACCTGGATGCGAACTTCCCGACCTGGTCAGACCGGGAACCGCAGCGCAGTTTGGCGCTGCTGGCCTACCCTCACTGACTGGCCCACACCAGAATACGTGCTACGCCAGCGCCTCGACGGCAGGTGGAGCCTCAGCTGGTGCCGCCTCACCAGGGGGGGCGCCGCCGCGGCCACGGCCACCACGTCCCCTTCCGCGTCCCCGCCCTCTCCCACGGCCCCGACCCCGACCACCCCCTTGCGCGGGCGCACCGCCCTCGGCCGCCTCGCCTTCACCGCCCGCCGCCGCTGCGGCGGCGCCACCACGGCCACGGCCGCCGCCACCACGCCGCCGTCCCCTGCAGGAAGAAATCATTAATGACAGCAGAGCGCAAGGGTGAAGGTGTATTCGGCTACAAATAGATCCAGCTCAATAAATGAACTTAAGCGCCAGGTGTGCCTTCCCCCAAGGACCATAGCGCAGCTGGAACAAGCGTGGACAACACGTTCGTTTCGAAAGCATCGAAGAGGAAGGAATTCACGACAACCTAAGCTTGGGCATTGATTTTTCCAACTCTGTCCCTGCAGCGACCGACGCTCTCGACCCAATCCTTTACAACCACGAGGGACCCGCGCACAGAGCTTCCCAGAGGATGGGAACGAGCCGCCAAGTTTCCTTATTTGGGCCCTCTAATGACCTTACCTTTACCAGTGAATCATCTGACATAATGTTTGGCGCATGCACGCGACGGATGACAGACAGCATCACTGACCGCAAGCATTTAAATTTCTATTGGCCCGGCTAAGGTAGACGTGACAACATGCGCACCTGCCACGGCCACGGCCGCCATTGCCTGCGCCAGGAGCGCCCTCAGCGGCCGGGAGGCCCTCAGGGGCCCCCGCCGCACCGCCCTCTGCTGCTGCCGCAGCCGCTGCACCGGCCGGCGCTCCACGACCGCGGCCCCTGGTACCACAGGGCAATCCGGAACAAGGCAGCACTGTTATGAAACCCTAAGAAACAAGCCACAATAACAAATTTCAGCATTTATACATATTAGATTCTGGTCCGTGCCAGAGCAACACTCGCTCCGCTGGCCCAACATGTGTACACGCACCTGCCCCGGCCCCGACCGCGTCCGCGACCACCCTCGCCCCCGCGGCCACGGGCCCGCCCTGCCGCCCGGTCCTCCAGCAGCTGCTTCTCCACCTCGTCAAGCTCCAATTCCTCTGCGCCAGCGGCACCAGCAGCGCCGTCACCAGCGGCTGCAGCGGCACGCGGCGGCTGCTCGGGCTTGACCTGGTCCGGCGGTAGTGGTGGCTGGTACCCGGGCCTCGTGGTATCCAGCTCGTCGAGGGAGAGGGTGACAGTGAGCACGGAGACGTTGCGAGAGACCTAGAGGAAACAGCCGACGGTGGAGGAACATAATTGCATCAGGGTAGTTTGGGATTTGGGAGGCGCTGCAAAGAGGTCATTCGCGGACAAATGAAAATAGGTAGCATAGGCTTTATCCGGATCGGGTGCTGGGAGCTCACCTGGATGGGGTTCAGGCCCGCTTCATTAGGTTCGTACTCGTCAACGAGCGTCATGCTGGAGGTCTCGGAAAGCTGATGCAGACCGGCCACACGGCGCTTGACCACCTCGGCTGTCGGTCAGTGACATCGGGAGCGGGCATTCAGCTAATGTAACGCTAGAGCGACATGGGCGCGAGGCGCCGGGCACTGGACGGAAAGCCATCGGCGCGTTTAGTCATACTGCCGACGAAGGGTCAGCATATCGCTCGGGCCTATCCAGTGATACAGAATTTCTTGCAAGTGGTGCAGAATTCCAAGTAACCATGGGACAAATATTTGTCAATCAGGGCTGAAGGGAAGTTTCGGCGACGAATTGACGGGGCCCGTACATGAGGTGAGACCACACTAACAGCCTTGCAATACGCCCGTCAGCACACTGCACCCTCTTTCTACATGCATTCTTAAGTAGACGTCCATTCTCAAACCCTGTACACGGCAGACCGCAAGGCTACTCACCAATAGCCACCGTCTTGTTGATGGCCTTGCCCATAGCCTTCAGCACAACAGTACGATGTCCTTTCTCGCGCAGTAGGTTCAGGGCAAGTGAAACATAGAAGCGCGTCTGCTCCGTCGACCGTATGCGCACCTGCCCAAGGAAACGTGATGCGGACGGATGGCGCGGACCCAAAATGTGATCCGACCTGATTAAATTCACAATACATAGCGCTATGCAACATTGCCACTAGTCGAATCCGTAAAATGGCATTGAAATGCCTGAAGCTGAATGCCTAAAGTACCGCCCTCACCTATTAGCCCGAAACTTCCGACGCACCTCATTTTCCGCGGTAGGCCCGTCATCACGAGGCTTGTGAACCCGCGTATAGTTCTCCATGCTTGTAGCGCCGCGCCAGGCACGCCTTACTTCCGCAAGAACTCTCACGATGATCTCCGCTTCCGGCGTGGTGTGAGAGACTACTCAGCTGCTATACTGGGCAGGAGGATAATAGCTTGCCAGCAGCTTAGCGGTTGCACCGAAAAATTAGCTGTGCCGCCCGTGGCAAAACTAGATCTCAATGTCTGAAGAGGAAAAGAACCGGTAGGAGTAGCAATCTTTATAAGGTAGCTTCCTGCAATGTGCCTCTTGTACAGCTCAATCGTGAAGCTTTGGGGCACTGTGTCGTCCGAGCAACCGTGAAACAGGAAACAAGTACGACGGGGGTCAGTCAACCTCCGAGTAACCCGGGAACAACTTGCACTTGTGTTGTTTCAGTCTGTCCTTCAAGTGTAGTCCCAATAGAAATGGACATCCCAGCAAGGGATGCTGAACGCCTGCTCCAAGCTGCGGAGATATACTGCCGATGGCCTACAGGAAAGCCCTTGCGTCTGCAGGGCCTAGGCAATGAGCTGTGCACAGCGACCCTTTTAGGCGGCGTTGAGTTTGACATGGGCGGCATCTTCGTCGCCTGCGAGTGCGGAAGCTGCGCGACAAAACCAGCGTTGGTCGAAAACAATGCCATGGAAGAGAAAAGTAAGTGAATATATTTCCTTATTTACGTTGTTAGTCGTGCAAATTTGCCAGGCACATGGCCACAGGTGCGACATCCCAATCCTTGGGCCCAAGGGTCGAAACTCGACAGTTTGGATCGGAGGGGTTGAATATTATCTTTCCCTCCTCCCAAAACCTCATATCGCGTCAAAGTTTCATAAATAAATCTTAGCTGCTCGTTTTCGCTTCCACGAAGGCGAGGGTTTGTACGGAGGATTTCATACATTCTTACACGTACGCATAACAGTACTACTTGCGCTGTACGGAAGAAAAACAATGCTGACTAGCACAGCTGCCCACTGCCTGGGGGAGTCCCAGGGACTACTTTGTTTTCTCCCGAAAATCCTGTTACAAGGGCGGAGGCCTCCGAATTGCTCCTCTGCTGCCGGGGGGAAAGGACCCACCGAAGCCCGGGGGAGCTGGCGACGCGGCCCGTTATCTGCCTTATCTGCCGTATAATAACTACGTCACCCGTGTGGCGGGGTAACATGGGGTTGAGCTGAGCTGAGCTTTGTGACGCCATCGCCAGCGAGCGCAGTAGCGCTTATGCGGGTCGGCGACGGACGAGTCCCTAGAGAGAATTTCCCCCCCCCTCGGCCGTAACGGAGACCACCGCTGCAAGCCAGCCAGCCACATGCATCTGCCACGTGCCTCCTCTTTCGGCACAAGGGTGCCACACCACATAGCGGGGCCACGCCGACACGCCGCATGCTGCGGAACCCGTCTCGAGCCCCCGAACGCTACCCGGGCACATCCCTGTATGCGTGCGCACTATTCGCTGCTTGGTTATGTTGTGACGAATTGTGATTGCACAAATTGTAATTGCGATGATTGCATCTTATCATCTCAATTTGGGAGGCCAGGCACGTCGCGCTGAGGCGCTTCGCCCTGAAGCGGACGAGGGAGAATGAAGATGACCTCCCGCGTACCCGCATCAATACCAATACAACGTCCATGGCCCCCCCGGCTTTTACGGACACACCCGCACTTGTGTGCGGAACTTGTAACTTGTAACTTTACAAATAAACAAAAACATAAACAAACAAATAGGCAGACAGAGAAAGGCGATTGAATCACTCCTATTCACCCTGTACCTTTTCCTGCCAGTTCAGTTCGGTCGTTTGTCCACTCGCCTGTTCTTTTCCCTTCCTCCCCGCCCGCATCCCAATCCCCCAAAACACACATACACACACATACGTGGTCGGCTGCTTCCAGGTCGCATCATGTCAGTGTTGGAATTCGCCATCCACTGCGGCGTCGTCGACCTCGTCGAACAACGACTGTACGGCAGCGAAAATGAATTGTACGACGACGAGGCCGCCGTACAAGCTGCTGCCAGTCGCATGCTGACGGACCTGCTGTTCGTACTGGAGGTCCCACGTGATTGTACGGCCGGTACGGCTGCTGTGGCGACGACGAGGACGGGGGCGAGCATAGGAACCCAGGAGGAGCAGCAGCAACAAAAACCGGTGTGTAGGCGGGAGGGTGTGTGCGTGCGCGTGTGCGTGTGTAGTCCAGTCCAGTCTAGCCTGGGGACGAGAAGCGGCCTGAGGCGTGACGGCGGCCCTCAGAGTTTTGCGGCCAGGGCTGCCTTTGAGCCCGACACGGCCTGCGTGAGCCAGCGCCTCTTCCCCCCCGCCCCAGACACCCCCTTCCCGGACACCTCCGGTCCTTCTCCCGTCCCAGCCGCCTTGCCCCACACCGGCTGCACTACCGCTTAGTCCTCCTCGGCTGTTAGTGATTGTTACTGGGCGCGTAGCTGATGAGGGATATGGGGCCCACCGTGTAGCAGCGCCGGACATGGCCGTGTAGTCCCTCACTACTCTCCAATTTCCCTTTGTCCTGTACCTGTGCCAAAGTTCGCTCCGACGCCCCACGTCCCAACTACCCAACTGCGAGGTGCGCTCTCCCGGGTCCGTCTGGGATTACCCTTCGCCACGGCCATCGGCATCCTGATTCTGATTCTTGTTCTGATCGGTCGGCAACCTGAATTGGCGGTGTGGTGCTTTTGAATCGGGAACAAACGGGGGGGTTGAAGGTGTCCGAGGGCGCTGGAGGCGGCAGCGTCG